>NW_019241299.1:0-1710 GCF_002742605.1 Olea europaea var. sylvestris | reverse complement strand
CCCGAAGCGGCGAAGTGGCAAACAATTTTGCCTAAACGAATTGAGTCGAGCTTTTGAGTATTTGGCCGAAGTCGATACGAAGTTACTTTAATCGATTTTCAATTCTCGATTTATTTTACCAATATCCAACAAGCATATCACATCTTGTGAATGACTTGAATAATATTTTCAATGATCTTTTCTTAAACAAATTATTGTTGGGGATGTGACGACGAGTAGTAAGAATTACATAATGTGATAGTCTCGTGGAAAGGCAAAGTAACATGACCAATAGTGTGGAAAATTGTGTCGGATAGTGCCAACGATACATGTCAAACAATCTAATTGTATGCAATTAATGAAGATGATATTGTTTGATGGGTGTGTTACTAGGTGTCAATAAAAGAGGATATCGATCGAGCATTGTTAATAGATTCAATATCTAGACATGTTGTAGAGAAGTAAAATTATGTTCTCCACACCATTTATCATTTCTTGTGGGAATCTTGGTGGTGTTTCAATTCTTTGAACCATTGTTGCAGAAAATTACACCTTGAAAATCAAACACTTATTTTTCATATTAACAATATACGAAAAGAATTGAATAGTCTGCCGGGCCTTCGTTTATAACGGTGTATAAATCTTAGCTTCAATTCAGATTCAATTTTAATTCAATCCCTTCTCTCTTCCTAGTGTGATAATGTACAGAAAACACAGATTTATAGACTCACACAGTGTGTACACATACACATATACACGTGAAAATGGGTGCTTCAGAGCTGACGATGATTATGACTACTTGTTCAAGCTAGTGCTAATCGGCGATTGGGGTGTTGGAAAATCGAATTTGCTTTCAAGATTCACCTGAAACGAGTTTACTTTGGAGTCCAAGTCAACTATCGGCGTTGAATTCGCCACTCGAAGCATCCGCGTCGATGATAAAGTCGTTAAAGCCCAAATTTGGGACACTGCTGGCCAAGAACGGTACATATTCCATTCTTCAAATGGACATTTATCTATAAGATTAAACCAGATGTACAGCACTTGCTGTACATCATGGTTCACAACCCCATCACAATGAGGGGGCCCCACCTCGATTTTATTTATTTTTAATGTTTGCGGGCCCCCTCCGATGTGAGGGGGCTGTCAACCGTGCTGTGTGCCAAGCTGTGCACACAGCACGGTCCTTATCTATATGTATGTGTAGGGAATTGATATCTGTGTTTGTTGAGTTTCTTAAATAAAATGCGTGTTTGAGTGTGCTATGGTTAATTGACGTAAACTGATTCTGATTTGAGTGAATTTTTTGATGAAATGTGTTGACATCGTTTTCCGTCAGGGTGATGAGGACAACAGATACTGCATCCACTTGTGTACACATAAGAAAGTTCAACACGTATAGCCGGTTGCTAGCCGACAATACTCCATATTTAGATGTAGGAGGAACTTTATCACACAAGACAAATATGCTAGTGTTCCAGCAGTATATTTTGGGAACGATTGTGTAATAATTATCAATTGTATATAACTCAAAGAAAGCCAAGCAAACTAGACTCTAGCAAACAAAATGTTTAATCCGCAAGAGAGAAGGTAAAAAGTAGCTTCAAGTGTATTGAGTTAACATTATTCTTCAAATGATACAAGGAGGGGGTATTTATAGTGTTGCACATGAAATAATGTCCATTGGATGAATACACACGTGGCATAATCTCCTGACCCGAAGCGTCTGAT
>NW_019241298.1:1345-1710 GCF_002742605.1 Olea europaea var. sylvestris | reverse complement strand
CCCTCGACGAGATTTTTTTCCCATCGATCAGTCAAATTTTAGCTGATTCTGACACCGTCGCGAAAAATGACGAAATTGCCCCGTCGCGATTTTTGTTTCCGATCAATCTGTCAAATTTGGGCCCATTCTGACACCCTCACGAAAAATGAGGAAATTGCCACCAGCGCGATTTTTGTTTCCCATCAATCAGTAAAATTTGGGCCCATTTCGAGACCGTCGCGAAAAATGATGAAATTGCCCCCGGCGCGATTTTTATTTCCGATCAATCAGTAAAATTTAAGCCCATTCCGACACCGTAGCGAAAAACGACGAAATTGCCCCCGGCGCGATTTTTGTTTCCGATCAATCTGTCAAATTTTTGCCCA
>NW_019241298.1:0-1005 GCF_002742605.1 Olea europaea var. sylvestris | reverse complement strand
ATGTGCCGATTCTGACACCGTCGCGAAAAATGACGAAATTGTCCTCGGCGCGATTTTTGTTTCCGATCAATCAGTCAAATTTGGGCCCATTCCGACACCGTCGCGAAAAATGAAGAAATTGCCCCCGGCGCGATTTTTGTTTCCGATCAATCAGTCAAATTTGGGCCCATTCCGGGACCGTCACGAAAAATGACCAAATTGCACCCTGCTCGATTTTTGTTTCTGATTAATCTGTCAAATTTTAGGCGATTCCGACACGGTCGCGAAAAATGACGAAATTGCCCCCGGCGCAATTTTTGTTTCCGATCAATCAGTCAAATTTTGGCCCATTCTGACACCGTCGCGAAAAATGAAGAAATTGCCCCCGGCGCGATTTTTGTTTCCGATCAATCAGTCAAATTTGGGCCCATTCCGACACCGTCGCGAAAAATGAAGAAATTGCCCTCGGCGCGATTTTTGTTTCCGATCAATCAGTCAAATTTGGGCCCATTCCGACACCGTCGCGAAAAATGAAGAAATTGCCCTCGGCGCGATTTTTGTTTCCGATCAATCAGTCAAATTTGGGCCCATTCCGACACCGTCGCGAAAAATGAAGAAATTGCCCTCGGCGCGATTTTTGTTTCCGATCAATCAGTCAAATTTGGGCCCATTCCGGGACCGTCGCGAAAAATGACCAAATTGCACCCTGCGCGATTTTTGTTTCCGATTAATCTGTCAACTTTTAGCGGATTCCGACACCGTCGCGAAAAATGACGAAATTGCCCCGGCGCGATTTTTGTTTCCGATCAATCTGTCAAATTTGGGCCCACTCCGACACCCTCACGAAAAATGAGGAAATTGGCACCGGCGCGATTTTTGTTTCCGACCAATCAGTAAAATTTGGGCCCATTTCGAGACCGTCGCGAAAAATGATGAAATTGCCCCAGGCGCGATTTTTGTTTCCGATCAATCAGTAAAATTTGGGCCCATTCCCAGACTGTCGCGAAAAATGACGAAATTGCCCCC
>NW_019241297.1:0-1710 GCF_002742605.1 Olea europaea var. sylvestris | reverse complement strand
TCAAACCCAAAGTTATCATGAAATCAAAAACCTCTTTTCATTGGCTCGATTCCAATAGAATTAGACTAGCAATTCGCCAAAAAATGAAGAAACCCGAAGTTATCATGAAATCAAAAACAACTTTTCATTGGCTTGATTCCAATCGAATTAGACTAGCAATTCGCCAAAAATGAAGAAGCCCGAAGTTATCATGAAAACAAAAACTACTTTTCATTGGCTCTATTCCAATCGAATTAGACAAGCATTTTGCAAAAAAGAGCAAACCCGAAGTTATCATGAAATCAAAAACAACTTTTCATTGCTTCGATTCCAATAGAATCAGACTAGCATTTCTCCAAAAACGAACAAAACCGAAGTTATCATGAAATAAAAAACCACTTTTCATTGGCTCGATTCCAATCAAATTAGGCTAGAAATTCACCGAAAATGATCAAACCCAAAGTTTACATGAAATTAAAAACCACTTTTCATTGGCTAGATTCCAATCAAATTAGACTAGCAATTCGCCAAAAGGAACAAACCCGAAGTTATCACTAAATCAAAAACCACTTTTCATTGGCTCGATTCCAATCGAATTAGACTAGCATTTCTCCAAAAATGAAAAAACCTGAAGTTATCATGAAATCAAAAAACACTTTTCATTGGCTCGATTCCAATAGAATAGGACTAGCAATGTGCCGAAAATGATCAAACCCGAAGTTATCATGAAATCGAAAACCACTTTTCATTAGCTCGTTTCCAACCGAATTTGACAAGTAATTTTTCGAAAACGATCAAACCCGAAGTTATCATGAAATCGAAAGCCGCATTTCATTGGCTCGATTTTAATCGAATAAGACTAGCAATTAGCCAAAAATGAACTAACCCGAAGTTATCATGAAATCAAAAATCACTTTTCATTGGCTCGATTCCAATCGAACTAGCTGGCAATTCGTCGAAATTGAGTAAACCCGAAGTTATCATGAAATCAAAAACCTTTTCACTGACCCGATTCCAATCGAATTGGACTAGCAATTCACCGAAAATGATCAAACCCGAAGTCTTCATGAAATCAAAAATCACTTTTCATTGGCTCGATTCCAATCGAATTAGACTAGCAATTCGCCAAAAGGAACAAACCCGAAGTTATCACTAAATCAAAAACCACTTTTCATTGGCTCGATGCCAATCGAATTAGACTAGCATTTCTCCAAAAATGAACAAACCTGAAGTTATCATGAAATCAAAAACCACTTTTCATTGGCTCGATTCCAATCGAATTAGACTAGCAATTTGCTGAAAATGATCAAACTTGAAGTTATCATGAAATCGAAAATCACTTTTCATTGGTTCGATTCCAACCGAATTTGACAAGTAATTTTTTTAAAATGATCAAACCTGAAGTTCTCATGAAATTGAAAGCCACATTTCATTGGCTCGATTCTAATCGAATAAGACTAGCAATTAGTTGAAAATGAACAAACCCGAAGTTATCATGAAATCAAAAATCACTTTTCATTGGCTCGATTCCAATCGAATTAGGTGGCAATTCGCCGAAAATGATCAAACCCGAAGTTATCATGAAATCAAAAACCACTTTTCACCGGCCCGATTCGAATTGAATTAGACTTGCAATTCCCCGAAAACGATCAAACCCGAAATTTTCATGAAATCAAACACCAATTTTCATTGCCTCGATTCCAATAGAATTAGATTAGCAATTCACCAAAA
>NW_019241296.1:704-1710 GCF_002742605.1 Olea europaea var. sylvestris | reverse complement strand
GGGGCGATTTTTCTTTCCGCTCAGCCTGTCAAATTTTAGCCCATTCCGACACCGTCGCGAAAAGTGACGTAATTGCCCACGGCGCGATTTTTGTTTCCTATCAACCTGTCAAATTTTTGCCCATTACGACACCGTCGCGAAAAATGACGAAATTGCCCCTGGCGCAATTTTTGTTTCCGATCAACCTGTCAAATTTCAGCTCATTCCGAAAGTGTAGCGAAAAATGACAAAATTACCCTCGGGGCGATTTTTGTTTTCGCTCATCCTGTCAAATTTTAGCCCATTCCGACTGCGTCGCGAAAAATGACGAAATTACCCCCTGCTCGATTTTTGTTTCCGATCAAGCTGTCAAATTTTAGCTCATTCCGACACCGTCGCGAAAAATGACGAAATTGCCCCCGGCTCGATTTTTTTTCCGATCAGCCTGTCAAATTTTAGCCCATTCCGACAGCATCGCGAAAAATGACGAAATTACCCCCGGGGCGATTTTTGTTTTCGCTCATCCTGTCTAATTTTAGCCCTTTCCGACAGCGTCGCTAAAAATGACGAAATTACCCCCTGCGCGATTTTTGTTTCCGATCAACCTGTCAAATTTTAGCCTATTCCGACACCGTCGCGAAAAAAGACGAAATTGCCCCCGGCGCGATTTTTGTTTCAGCTCATCCTGTCAAATTTCAGCCCATTCCGACACAATCGCGAAAAATGACGAAATTGCCCCCGGCGCGATTTTTGTTTCCGCTCATCCTGTCAAATTTCAGCCCATTCCGACAGCGTCGCGAAAAATGACGAAATTACCCCCGGGGCGATTTTTGTTTTCGCTCATCATGTCAAATTTTAGCCCATTCCGACACCGTAGCGAAAAATGACGAAATTACCCTCGACGCGATTTTTGTTTCTAATCAACCTGTCATATTTTAGCCCATTCCGACACCGTCGCGAAAAATGACGAACTTGCCCCCGGCGCGATTTTTGTTTCCGATCATCCTGTCAAATTTTAGTCCATTCC
>NW_019241296.1:0-440 GCF_002742605.1 Olea europaea var. sylvestris | reverse complement strand
ATTTCGACATCGTCGCGAAAAATGACGAAATTGCCCCCGGCGCGATTTTTGTTTCCGATCAACCTGTCAAATTTTTGCCCATTACGACACCGTCGCGAAAAATGACGAAATTGCCCCTGGCGCAATTTTTGTTTCCGATCAACCTGTCAAATTTCAGCTCATTCCGAAAGCGTCGCGAAAAATGACGAAATTACCCTCGGGGCGATTTTTGTTTTCGCTCATCCTGTCAAATTTTAGCCCATTCCGACTGCGTCGCGAAAAATGACGAAATTACCCCCTGCTCGATTTTTGTTTCCGATCAACCTGTCAACATTTAGCTCATTCCGACACCGTCGCGAAAAATGACGAAATTGCCCCCGGCGCGATTTTTTTTCCGATCAGCCTGTCAAACTTTAGCCCATTCCGACAGCGTCGCGAAAAATGACGAAATTACCCCCGGG
>NW_019241295.1:703-1710 GCF_002742605.1 Olea europaea var. sylvestris | reverse complement strand
AGTCAAATCTGGGCCCATCCCGACACCGTCGCGAAAAATGACGAAATTGCCCCCAGCGCGATTTTTGTTTTCGATAAATCTCTCAAATTTTAGCCGATTCCGACACCGTCGCGAAAAATGTCGAAATTGCCCCCGGTGCGATTTTTGTTTCCGATTAATCGGTTAAATTTTAGCCCATATCGACACCGTCGCGAAAAATGACGACATTGCCCCCGGCGCGATTTTTGTTTCCGATCAGTCAGTCAAATTTGAGCCGATTCCGACACCGTGGCGAAAAATGACGAAATTGCCCCCGGCGCGATTATTATTTCCGATTAATCTGTCAAATTTTAGACGATTCCGACACCGTCGCGAAAAAGGACGAAATTGCCCTACGCGATTTTTGTTTCCCATCAATCAATCAAATTTTAGCCGATTCCTAGACCGTCGCGAAAAATGACGAAATTGCCCCCGGCGCGATTTTTGTTTCCGATAAACCAGTCAAAATTTAGCCCATTCCGTCACCATCGCGAAAATAACGAAATTGCCCCCGGCGCGATTTTTGCTTCCGATCAATCAGTCAAATTTTAGCCGATTCCGACACCGACGCGAAAAATGACGAAATTGCCGCCGGCGCGATTATTATTTCCGATTAATCTGTCAAATTTTAGACGATTCCGACTCAGTCGCGAAAAATGACGAAATTGCCCGAACGCGATTTTTGTTTCCCATCAATTAGTCAAATTTCAGTCGATTCCGAGATCGTCGCGAAAAATGACGAAATTGCCCCTATCGCGATTTTTGTTTCCGATCAATCAGTCAAATCAGGGCCCATCCCGACACCGTCGCGAAAAATGACGAAATTGCCCCCAGCGCGATTTTTGTTTCCGATAAATCTCTCAAATTTTAACCGATTCCGACACCGTCGCTAAAAATGTCGAAATTGCCCCCGGTGCGATTTTTGTTTCCGATTAATCTGTCAAATTTTAGCCCATTCCGACACCGTCGCGAAAAATGACGAAATTGCC
>NW_019241295.1:0-500 GCF_002742605.1 Olea europaea var. sylvestris | reverse complement strand
CCCGGCGCGATTTTTGTTTCAGATCAATCAGTCAAATTTGAGCCGATTCCGACACCGTCGCGAAAAATGAAGAAATTGCCCCCAGCGCGATTATTATTTCCGATCAATCAGTCAAAATTTAGCCCATTCCGCCACCATCGCGAAAATAACGAAATTGCCCCCGGCGCGATTTTTGTTTCGGATCAATCAGTCAAATTTTAGCCGATTCCGAGACCGTCTCGAAAAATGCCGAAATTGCCCCCGCCGCGATTTTGTTTCCAATCAATTAGTCAAGTTTGAGCCCATTCCGACACCGTCACGAAAAATGACGAAATTGCCCCGGCGCGATTTTTGTTTCCGATCAATCAGTCAAATTTTAGCCGATTCCGACACCGACGCGAAAAATGACGAAATTGCCGCCGGCGCGATTATTATTTTCGATTAATCTGTCAAATTTTAGACGATTCCGACTCAGTCGCGAAAAATGACGAAATTGCCCGAACGCGATTTTTGTTTCCCAT
>NW_019241294.1:0-1711 GCF_002742605.1 Olea europaea var. sylvestris | reverse complement strand
TACTCGTTATACCAATGTACTGGATTTTACTACATGGTCTAAATCCTAAACTCATATCTTTATTTGTAAAGAATTCACAAAAAATCATCAAATTATTGATCAGATAATTTAATGCATTGAACTCATAGCAAAATCAACACATTGAAGAATTAAAAACTGAAAGTCTTAATAAGAAAATGTAAAAGATCCCAATTTGTTACATTATTCCCTCTAACAATGAATTTAGCTACTCATAATACAAGAAGAAAAGTAGGAATTTGTCTTAAAATACATCACCGAGTTTGTAATAAAGATGTAGAAGAAAAAGTAGAATTCTTGCACCAAGATCTCCTTCCTCTTCCAATGAATGCTTCTAATCTTCAATTGCTTGGTGTTAATCTTCTTGAATTTCTCTTTTGAATCTCCCTTCTTGATGTCTTCTCTCTAATATGTCAAGAACCCTTCAAAAGTATGAGGAAGATGTATTTATAGGTGCCCCTCCATTTTATGTAGAAGTAAGATTTGTATGGATTTAAAAACGGCCAAAAAAAAACGCGCCCTAGATCTTCAATCGTAGCGCCTAGGCGCTATAAGACAGCGCCTAAGCGCTGGTTATAGCGCTTGGGGGCTATGTCTTCAGCGCCTAGGCGCTAATGGTAGCGCCTAGACGCTATGGTTGTGGCGCTTACGCGCTGTGGTTGCGACGCCTAGGCGCTGCCTCTCGGGTCCAAATTTTATCTTTTTTCAGTTTCGTAGCGCCTAGGCGCTATGAATGCAACGCCTAAGCACCGTCTTTTTGCCCCAATTCCGTGTTTTTGGCCTCTTCGTCCACTTTAATACTTCTTTTCACATCGCTTTTCCTAATCTTCAAAACAACACTAACAAACACATCGAAAATATTCTATACTCACAAGATCTAGCAAAAATCAAGCTAAAATTGTGAAAAATCATGAGTATAACAAACTCATCAAATACCCCCAAACTTAACCATTTGCTAGTCCTCGAGCAAACACCAAAACCCATAAAAATAATTAATGGACACACAAGCACAACTAAGACAAACAAAATCACTTAAAATAAATTTTGCTAGATAGCTTGCCTTTATGTCTGCGGATTAAAAACATAACTTCGATTCCATGAACCACTTCAAAGCTATAATGCAAAAGTTAAATTCTCACCAATTCAATGCAAAATGGGTGTGTGTGGAGAGTTAAGTGCAACACTATACAATAATAAGTTGACCCAATTCCCGACCTTAGAAGTCAAAATTTTCCTTACTTTGCTCATGGGATTCACACACCCCCAAACTTATTTTCTTTTCTCTTTCCAAGGGTGTAACCTAATATTAAATTTTTAATACTAATTTCTTGCACCACTTAAGTTTCGCTCCTTATTTTTGACTGCTTCAACCTCTAGGAATCAACCAAGTTACTAACCCCTTATCAAAGATCTAATCATCTAAAACAAGTGTTCGGGGCTTAATCAAGCCATTTGATATCTATTTTTTTCTCTCTTTTCTTTTAATTTTTTTTCATATATATATTTACTCTTTAATCACTCTTTGTGTGGACGTCTCTGCCTTAAGCTTTTTAAATGACCCCTGTAGCAAGTTTTAGGCCGATGACTCCCAAATCAGATGACTTTAGGGTACCAGATTTTAAGCCCTTATAGGCTTAATCACTCGAGTCATAAAGGCTATGAAGAGCCGATTCACAATGAAATTATTAAAGTT
>NW_019241293.1:0-1711 GCF_002742605.1 Olea europaea var. sylvestris | reverse complement strand
GACGAAATTGCCCACGGCGCTGTTTTTGTTCCCGATCAACCAGTCAAATTGTTGCCTAATACGACACAGCCGCGAAAAATGACTAAATTGCCGCCAGAGCTTTTTTGTTTCCCGATCAACCTGTCAAATTTTAGCCAATTTCGAAACAGTCGCGAAAAATGACGAAATTACCCCCGGCGTGATTTTTGTTCCCGATCAACCTTTTAAATTTGAGCCAATTCCGACGCAATCGCAAAAAATGACGAAATTGCACCCGGCGCGATTTTTCATTCTGATCAACCTATCAAATTTCAGCCAATTCCGACACAGTCGCGAAAAATGACGAAATTGCCCCCGGCGCTGTTTTTGTTCCCGATCAACCAGTCAAATTGTTGCCAAATCCGACACAGTCGCAAAAAAGGACGAAATTGCACCGGGCGCGATTTTTCATTCTGATCAACCTATCAAATTTCAGCCAATTCCGACACAGTCGCGAAAAATGACGAAATTGCCCCCGGCGCTGTTTTTGTTCCCGATCAACCAGTCAAATTGTTGCCAAATCCGACACAGTCGCAAAAAATGACGAAATTGCCCCCGGCGCGTTTTTTATTTCCGATCAACCTGTCAAATTTTGGCCAATTCCGACACAGTCGCGAAAAATGACGAAATTGCCCCCGCCGCAGTTTTTGCTCCCGATCAACATGTCAAATTTTAACCAATTCCGACACAGTCTCAAAAAATAACGAAATTGCCCCCGGCGCGATTTTTGTTTATGACCAACTTGTCAAATTTCAGCCAATTCCGAAACAGTCGCGAAAAATCACGAAATTGCCCCTGGCGCTGTTTTTGTTCCCGATCAACCAGTCAAATTGTTGCCAAATCCGTCACAGTCGCAAAAATTGACGACATTGCACCCGGCGCGATTTTTCATTCTGATCAACCTGTCAAATTTCAGCCAATTCCGACACAGTCGCGAAAAATGACGAAATTGCCCCCGCCGCAGTTTTTGCTCCCGATCAACATGTCAAATTTTAACCAATTCCGACACAGTCTCAAAAAATAACGAAATTGCCCCCGGCGCGATTTTTGTTTATGACCAACTTGTCAAATTTCAGCCAATTCCGAAACAGTCGCGAAAAATGACGAAATTGCCCCCGGCGCTGTTTTTGTTCCCGATCAACCAGTCAAATTGTAGCAAAATCCGACACAGTCGCAAAAAATGACGAAATTGCCCCCGGCGCGATTTTTCATTCTGATCAACCTGTCAAATTTCAGCCAATTCCGACACAGTCGCGAAAAATGACGAAATTGCCCCCGGTGCAATTTTTGCTCCCGATCAACATGTCAAATTTTAACCAATTCCGACACAGTCTCAAAAAATGACGAAATTGCCCCCGGCGCGGTTTTTGTTTCCGATCAACCTGTCAAATTTTAGCAAATTCCGGCACAGTCGTGAAAAATTACGAAATTGCCCCCGGCGTGATTTTTGTTTCCGATCAACCTGTCAAATTTCAACCGATTCCGACACAGTCGCGAAAAATGACGAAATTGCCCCCGGTGCAATTTTTGCTCCCGATCAACATGTCAAATTTTAACCAATTCCGACACAGTCGCAAAAAATGACGAAATTGGCCCCGGCGCGGATTTTTTTCCCGATCAACCTGTCAAATATTAGCCAATTCCGGCACAGTCGCGAAAAATGACGAAATTGCCCCCGGCGCTGTTTTTGTTC
>NW_019241292.1:0-1711 GCF_002742605.1 Olea europaea var. sylvestris | reverse complement strand
AATAATTAGTCATCTAGGATCTCTAAATTCTCGATATCGGCCTGGTGGATACCAACCTAAATCATCAACCTTGAATCTAGTTTTAAGAAAAGAAGAGAAGAGAAAGGAGCAGCCAGTTTCCAATTAAGAGAAAAATGTAAGTGTTATGCCCTAGGTCCAATCAACTTTGGACATAAATATTTTTGATATATAATTAATGCAATTTAATAGCAGATCTATTATTTAATTAATAAACAATTAAATTAAATAATATAGTCCGCAGATTCAAATCTTTGTAATTTGTAAATCACAAGGAATTGTGATTTTGAAATACAAATTGCATATGATTGAATCTTAAATCGTCTGTGGTTGTAAGTAATAACGAAATACGGATATCGTTATTACGGATAGACCATCACGTGTGGCATTTCATACTTGTGAAGTAAGTAGCTGATCTCACAAGCTAAAGTGTGGTGACACTTAAATGAACAGGTGAATGTTTTGTTATAAAACAAAACATTGGAGACCCGCCGAAAGATTCCACATGGATAACTATCTGAGTGTCAGTGGTTAATCTCTAACGTTCGATAGTGAGATTGGTTCTTTTGACTTGAGGTTGTCATAGTACTTAATATGAGGACGGTCATGTTTTGATGGTGTTAGATGTTGCTCTGTCAAGTGCCGCTAATACGGTATCGTTCGGGTATGTCAAGAATCATATGGAGGTTGTGAATGACCAATAGAGGATTCGTCACTCTTAGATGGTAAGAGATTATGATCTGCGTTTCATTTAATTAAGTTGATAATGAAATCCTTGGCCAATGTGTACTCATAAGTCAAAAAGGAGTTTTATACTTATATTGACTTAATAGTGGAGTGAAAGATATGATCGATAATCGAGATTGACACACTTTCATATCTCGTAATTGATCGGATTATATTGACGAAGGGATTATAATTCCACAGTAAACGAACTAGTTTGGTTTTGTCATACCACGTGACATTTCCCATCACATGTATTGCCCTAAGACATTGCTAGATGTCAATCTAGGACGACGAGTGTGATCGGTGATAAATTAAAAAGGTGTTTTAATTTATCAATTTTGATTAGATTAAAATAATATTTCACGTCGTTAGGCATCATGATCGAGAACCTAATGGGTCGCACACAAAGAGAGAACTGGAAGATTGTGATTTGTCAATTAATTAATTTAACAAGTGTTGAATAAATTAATTAATTGGATTGTTTATTTATAGGCATGAATTAATTAATTGGATTAATTAATTCACGGACCGAATTTAATTAAATGAGTTAATTAAATGTTGGAACGAGTCAGGCCAAACCCGTTTGGATTTATATAAATATGATTAGGGTTTTCAAATTTGTAGTGATTTTTCATTATTCTTGCTAGCGCAAGAAAAATCCTAATAGTACAATCTTGTTCTCTATGTGGATTACCGTTGGAGGCTGTACAATTGGACCTCTTTGAGAGACAGATCCAAGTTGCTGGAACAAAGATAAGGTAAAAGAATTTGCAGATCATAAAAAGATATCACTTTTATCATAACTTCTATCTAAATACAAAGGCGATTCCTAGTGGAAATCGAAAATTATTTTAATTTTCACTGCGCATATTAAGTAGATTCCCAACAATGCTATCAGAGCCCACTTTGTGTTTGTTAGAAATTGTTCTGAATTTTTGGGCAGAATCAAAAGTTGATTTTGTTTGTT
>NW_019241291.1:0-1711 GCF_002742605.1 Olea europaea var. sylvestris | reverse complement strand
TTTTGCAGACGGCGTCCGTTTTTGGCCCATAAGTACTTTACGGAAATGTAGCGAGCATTTTGGATTGAACTCACAACTTCATCATGACATTTGAGGGATTTCAGCAATTTTTCGAAGAACGAGCACTTGCATATTTACAGCGCTTGGATTGCCGACGTTCGAAGAATTGAGCGTGACTTTCACAGACGGTTTTCATTTTGGGCCAATAAGTACTATTCGGAAATGTAGCGAGCGTTTTGGATAGAACTCACCGCTTCGTGATGACGTATGAGGGATTTAAGCCATTTTTCGAAGAACGAGCACTTGCGCATTTGGATTGTCGGTATGCGAAGAATTGAGCGTAACTTTTACAGTCGGTGTCCGTTTTTGTACCATAAGTACTTTTCGGAAACGTAGCGATTGTTTTGGATTGAACTCACAACTTCGTCGTGATATTTGGGAGATTTAGACCATTTTTCGAAGAACGAGCACTTGCATATTTACAAGGCTTGGATTGCCGGCGTTCGAAGAATTGAGCGTGACTTTTGCAGACGGTGTTCGTTTTGGGCCCATAAGTACTTTTCGGAAATGTAGCGAGCATTTTGGATAGAACTCACTGCTTCGTGATGACGTATGTGGGATTTAAGCCATTTTTCGAAGAACGAGCACTTGCGTATTTGGATTGTCGGCATGCGAAGAATTGAGCGCAACTTTTGCAGTCGGTGTCCATTTTGTGCCCATAAGTACTTTTCGGTAATATAGCGACCGTTTTGGATTGAATTCACAACTTCGTCGTGACGTTGGAGGGATTTCGACCATTTTTTGAAGAACGAGCACTTGCATATTTACAACGCTTGGATTGCCGGCGTTCGAAGAGTTGAGCGTGATTTTTGCAGACGGCGTCCGTTTTTTGCCCATAAGTACTTTTCGAAAATGTAGCGAGCATTTTGGATTGAACTCACAACTTCATCGTGACGTTTGAGGGATTTCATCAATTTTTCAAACAACGAGCACTTGCATATTTACAACGCTTGGATTGCCGACGTTCGAAGAATTGAGCGTGACTTTCACAGACGGTTTTCGTTTTGGGCCCATAAGTACTATTCGGAAATGTAGCGAGCGTTTTGGATAGAACTCACCGCGTCGTGATGACGTATGAGGGATTTAAGCCATTTTTTGAAGAACGAGCACTTGCGCATTTGGATTGTCGGTATGCGAAGAATTGAGCGCAACTTTTGCAGTCGGTGTCCGTTTTGGGCCCATAAGTACTTTTCGAAAATGTAGCGAGCACTTTGGATTGAACTCACAACTTCATCGTGACGTTTGAGGGATTTCAGCAATTTTTTGAAAAATGAGCACTTGCATATTTACAACGCTTGGATTGTAGGCGTTCGATGAATTGAGCGTGACTTTCACAGACGGTTCCCTTTTTGGGCCCATAAGTACTTTTCGGAAATGTAGCAAGCATTTTGGATAGAACTCACCGCTTCTGATGACGTATGAGGGATTTAAGCCGTTTTTCGAAGAACGAGCACTTGTGCATTTGGATTGTCGGCATGCGAAGAATTGAGCGCAACTTTTACAGTAGGTGTTTGTTTTTGTATCATAAGTACTTTTCGGAAATGTAGCGATCGTTTTGGATTGAACTCACAACATCGTCGTGATGTTTGAGGGATTTTGACCATTTTTCGAAGAACGAGCACTAGCATATTTACAACGCTTGGATTGCCGG
>NW_019241290.1:0-1711 GCF_002742605.1 Olea europaea var. sylvestris | reverse complement strand
ACCATAAGTACTTTTTGGAAATGTAGCGACCGTTTTGGATTGAACTCACCACTTCGTCGTGACGTATGAGGGATTTCAACCATCTTTCGAAACTGTGAGCACTTGCATATTTGGAACGTTTGGATTTTCAGCGTACGAAGAATTGAGTGCAACTTTTGCACCCGATGTCCGTTTTAGGCCCGTAAGTACTTTTTGAAAATGTAGCGACCCTTTTGGATTGAACTCACCACGTCGTCGTGACGTATGAGGGATTTCGGCCATTTTTCAAAAGAGTGAGCACTTCCATATTTGGAACGCTTGGATTGTCGGCGTACGAAGAATTGAGCGTAACTTTTGCACCCAGTGTCCGTTTTGGGACCATAAGTATTTTTTGGAAATGTAGCGACCCTTTTGGATTGAACTCACCACTTCGTCGTGACGTATGAGGGATTTCAACCATTTTTCGAAACTGTGAGCACTTGCATATTTGGAACGTTTGGATTGTCGACGTACGAAGAATTGAGCACAACTTTTGCACCCGGTGTCCGTTTTGGGACCATAAGTACTTTTTGGAAATGTAGCGACCGTTTTGGATTGAACACACCACTTCGTCGTGACGTACGGGGGATTTCGGCCATTTTGCAAAAGAATGAGCACTTGCATATTTGGAACGTTTGGATTGTCGACGTACGAAGAATTGAGCACAACTTTTGCACCCGGTGTCCGTTTTGGGACCATAAGTACTTTTTGGAAACGTAGCAACCATTTTGGATTGAACTCACCACTTCGTCGTGACGTATGAGGGATTTCAACCATTTTTCGAAACTGTGAGCACTTGCATATTTGGAACGTTTGGATTGTCAGCGTACGAAGAATTGAGTGCAACTTTTGCACCCGGTGTCCGATTTGGGCCCGTAAGTCCTTTTCGGAAATGTAGTGACCGTTTTGGATTGAACTCACCACTTCGTCATGACGTATGAGGGATTTCGGCCATTTTTCAAAAGAGTGAGCACTTGCATATTTGGAACGCTTGGATTGTCGGCGTACGAAGAATTGAGCGTAACTTTTGCACCCGGTGTCCGTTTTGGGACCATAAGTACTTTTTGGAAATGTAGCGACCCTTTTGGATTGAACTCACCTCTTCGTATTGATGTATGAGGGATTTCGGCCATTTTTGAACGAGTGAGCACTTGCATATTTCGAACGCTTGGATTGCTGGCGTACTAAGAATTGAGCGTAACTTTTGCACACGGTGTCCATTTTGGGACCATAAGTACTTTTTGGAAATGTAGCGACCGTATTGGATTGAACACACCACTTCGTCGTGACGTACGAGGGATTTCGGCCATTTTTCAAAAGAATGAGCACTTGCATATTTGGAACGCTTGGATTGCCGGCGTACGAAGAATTGAGCTTAACTTTTGCGCATGGTGTCCGTTTTGGGACCATAAGTACTTTTTGGAAATGTAGCGACCGTTTTAGATTGAACTTACCACTTCGTTGTGACGTATGTGGGATTTCAACCACTTTTCGGAAGTGTGAGCACTTGCATATTTGGAACGTTTGGATTGTCGGCGTACGAAGAATTGAACGCAACTTTTGCACCCGGTGTCCGTTTTGGGCCCGTAAGACCTTTTCGGAAATGTAGTGACCGTTTTGGATTGAACTCACCACTTCGTCGTGACGTATGAGGGATTTCGGCCACTTTTCAAAAGAGTGAGCACTTGCATAT
>NW_019241289.1:0-1711 GCF_002742605.1 Olea europaea var. sylvestris | reverse complement strand
TCATACTGTCCAACAGGGTAATGACATGTGGCAGAGTGCAAACTAAAGTGTACACCATAGTGTACATGTGCAAGGTTCTTACCAATTGAACTTTGATATTTTTACACTAATTTTTGATGCGTTGTTTGACGCTTGCATTGTTGTCAGGTGTGAATTGGATGGGAAAAATGTTTGAAATTCATACTGTCCAACAGGGTAATGACATGTGGCAAAGTGTAAATTAAAGTGTACACCTTAGTTTACAAGTAGCAAGGTTCTTATCGATTGAACTTCGCTATTTGCACACTGATTTTTGACATGTCATTTGACACTTGCATTGTCGTCAAGTGTCAATTGGATGTGAAAACTGTTTAAAATATAAACTGTTCAACAGGGTAATGTCAAGTGGCAAAGTTTAAACTAATGTGCACACTTTTGTTTACATGTAGCAAGGTCCTTACCGATTGAACTTTCCTATTTGTAGACTGATTTTAGACACATTGTTTGACACTTGCATTGTTGTAAAGTGTTAATTGGATGGAAAAACTGCTTGAAATTTAAACTGTCTAACAGGGTAATGTCACCTTGTAAAGTGCAAACCAAAGTGTGCCCCATAGTGTACATGTAGCAAAGTCCTTATCCATTGAACTTTGCTATTTGTACATTGATTTTTGACACGTTGTTTGACACTTGCATTGTTGTCAAGTGTTAATTGGATGGGGAAATTGTTCGAAATTTAAACTGTCTAAAAGGGTAATGTCACGTGGTAAAGTGTAGACTAAAGTGTATATCATAGTGTACATGTTTCAAGGTCCTTCCTGATTTAACTTTGCTATATGTACACTGATTTTTGACACGTTGTTTAACACTTGTATTGTTGTTAAGTGTCAATTGGATGCGAAAATTGTTAGGAATTTAAATTGTTCAACATGGTAATGTCACGTTCCAAAGTTTAAAATAGCAATCTTTAATCGGTGAGAACCTTGCGACATGTACACTATAGTGTACACTTTAGTTTTCACTTTGTCACGTGGTAAAGTGTAAACTAAAGTCTGCACCATAGTGTACATGTAGTAAGGTTCTTACCGACTGAACTTTGCTATTTGTACGATGATTTTCAACACGTTGTTTGACTCTTACATTGTTGTCAAGTGTCAATTGGATGAAAAAACTGATTGAAATTCAAACTGTCCAATGGGGTAATGTCACATGGCAGAGTGTAAACTAAAGTATACACCATAGTGTACATGTAGCAAGGTTCTTACCGATTAAACTTTGCTATTTGTATGATGATTTTTGACACGTTGTCTGACACTTACACTGTTGTCAAGTGTTAATTGGATGGGAAAACTATTTGAGATTCAAACTGTCTAACGGTGTAATGTCACGTGGCAAAGTATAAACTAAAGTGTACACCGTAGTGTACATTAAGTAAGATTCTTACTGATTGAACTTCGTTATTTTTACCCTAATTTTTGACACGTTATTCGATGCTTGCATTGTTGTCAAGGGTCAGTTGGATGCGAAAACTATTTGAAATTCAAACTGTCCAACAGGGTAATGTCACGTGGTAAAGATAAACTAAAGTGTACACCATAGTGTGCATGCAGCACGGTCCTTACCAATTGAACTTTGTTATTTGTACACTAATTTTTGACACATTGTTTCATACTTGCATCGTTGTCAAGTGTCAATTGGAGGAGAAAATTGTTTGAAATTCAAACTGTCCAAC
>NW_019241288.1:0-1711 GCF_002742605.1 Olea europaea var. sylvestris | reverse complement strand
TCAAAACTTGAGTTTGTTAGTATTGCCATTGAAGAGTCTAATGACTTGGATACCATGACCCTTGATCAACTCATGGGGTCCTTCCAAGCAAATGACGAAAGATTGAAGAAGAAAGGAGAATCGGTGGCTTAAATTCTCCAAACGAATGCCTACTTGGGAGGTCAAAAGAAAAAGCAAGGACGATCTCAAGGAAGAGGTCAAATTCATGGTCGAGGTTGTGGTCGTGGTCGTGGTCGCGGAGGAAATTATGGTCGTGGTAATGAAAGAAATGATGGAAACAAAATTTGAATAATGAAGGATCAATCAATCAATTGAGAGGATAAGGGCGTTGGAACTATGGCTCCAAGAGAGGTGGTGGAAGAAGATATGACAAGTCCAATGTTCAATGTTACACTTGTCATAAATATGGTCACTATGCTTTCGAATGTAGAAGTGACACCGCCAATAATGAAGAGATAGTGAATTATTTTGAAGCAAACGAAGATGAAGAATTGTTGTTGTTGTTGGCAACCAAAGAAGAAAAGGATAAACAATCGTGGTACCTTGACACCGGTGCCACCAATCACATGAGTGGCAACAAGGAGTTATTCTTAACAATAAATGAGTCGGTAAAAGGCAATATTGTTTTTGGAGATGAAACTAAGATTCCAATAAAAGGCAAAGGTGATGTTCTTATTCGTGCTAAAAATGGAAGTCATCTTTTCATTTCTCAAGTTTATTATGTACCTACTTTGAAGTTTAATATTTTGAGTTTGGGACAATTACTTGAGAATGACTATGACATTCACTTGAAGAATCGTTGTCTTACTTTGGGAGATGTTTCTCATAAACTGATTGCAAAGGTGCTAATGGAGAAAAATAGAATGTTTTTACTCAATGTTAATGTTGACCATCCGAGGTGTCTAAAAGCTTGTGTTGACGACAATTCTTGGCTTTGGCACTTAAGATTTGGTCATTTGAATTTTGGTGACTTGAAGATCTTAACGAATGAAGAAATGGTGAACGGGTTACCAAAAATTAATCATACCAATCAACTTTGTGAATGATGCCCTGTTGGCAAGCAAACTAGAAAAAGCTTTCCAAAGGAATCCACCTCAAGAGCAACAAAGCCACTCCAACTTGTTCATGCGGATGTGTACGGACCAATCAAACCACCCTCTCATGGTAAAACAAATTATTTCTTACTATTTATTGATGATTTTTCTCGCAAGACCTGGGTTTATTTTTTGAAGTCGAAAGATGAAGTTTTGGAGCATTCAAAAAATTCAAAGCCCTTGTTGAAAATGATAGTGGCAACTCAATCAAAGTATTAAGGACGGATTGAGGCAGAGAATTCACTTCCAAGGAATTTGACAATTTTTGTGATACCAATGGAATCCGACATTTCCTTACAGTTTCAAGATCACCACAATAAAATGGTGTTATGGAGCGAAAGAATAGAACCATCCTCAACATGGTTCGTAATATGCTTAAGAGCAAGAGTATGGAAAAGGTGTTTTGAGCCGAGGCTGTCACATGTGCCGTGTACTTGTCTAATCTTTCCCCGTCGAGGAGTGTTCAAGACATGACTCCACAAGAAGCTTGAAGTGTTAAGAAATCTAGTGTTTCTCATTTACGTGTTTTTGATAGTATTACCTATATTCATGTGCCAGATGGAAAAAGATTAAAACTTGATGAGAAAAGTGAGAAGTTTGTTTTCATCGGTTATGAT
>NW_019241287.1:0-1711 GCF_002742605.1 Olea europaea var. sylvestris | reverse complement strand
TTTTGGGACCATAAGTACTTTTGGGAAATGTAGCGACAGTTTTGGGTTGAACTCACAACTTTGTCGTGATGTATGAGGGATTTAGACCATTTTTCGAAAGAGTGAGCACTTGCATATTTGGAACGCTTGGATTGCCGACCTACGAAAAATTGAGCGTAACTTTTGCAAACGGTGTCTGTTTTGGGACCATAAGTACTTTTTGAAAATGTAACGACCGTTTTAGGTTGAACTCACAACTTCGTCGTGACGTATGAGGGATTTCGGCCATTTTTCGAACGAGTGAGCACTTGCATATTTGGAACGCTTGAATTGCTGTCGTACGAAGAATTGAGCGTAACTTTTGCCCACGGGGTCTGTTTTGGGACCATAAGTACTTTTTGGAAATGTAGCGACCGTTTTGGATTGAACTCCCAACTTCATCGTGACGTATGAGGGATTTCGGCCATTTTTCGAACGAGTGAGCACTTGCATATTTGGAACGCTTGAATTGCTGTCGTACGAAGAATTGAGCGTAACATTTGCACACGGTGTCTGTTTTGGGACCATAAGTACTTTTTGGAAATGTAGCGACCGTTTTGGATTGAACTCACAACTTCGTCGTGACGTATGAGGGATTTCGGCCATTTTTCGAAAGAATGAGCACTTGCATATTTGGAACGCTTGGATTGTTGACGTACGAAGAATTGAGCGTAACTTTTGCACCCGGTGTCCGTTTTGGGACCATAAGTACTTTTGGGAAATGTAGCGACAGTTTTGGGTTGAACTCACAACTTTGTTGTGATGTATGAGGGATTTCGACCATTTTTCGAAAGAGTGAGCACTTGCATA
Source organism: Olea europaea var. sylvestris (assembly GCF_002742605.1). Taxonomy (NCBI): domain Eukaryota; kingdom Viridiplantae; phylum Streptophyta; class Magnoliopsida; order Lamiales; family Oleaceae; genus Olea; species Olea europaea. Next base: position 883 of record NW_019241287.1, on the reverse strand, counting down.
TTTGGAACCCTTGGATTGCCGACCTACGAAGAATTGAGTTTAACTTTTGCACACGGTGTCTGTTTTGGGACCATAAGTACTTTTTGGAAAAGTAGCGTTCGTTTTGGGTTGAACTCACAACTTTGTCGTGACGTACGAGGAATTTCGGCCATTTTTCGAAAGAGTGAGCACTTGCATATTTGGAACGCTTGGATTGTCGGCGTACGAAGAATTGAGCGTAACTTTTGCACACGGTGTTCGTTTTTGGACCATAAGTACTTTTTAGAAATGTAGCGACCGATTTGGATTGAACTCACAACTTCGTCCTGACGTACGAGGGATTTCAGCCATTTTTCGAAAGAATGAGCACTTGCATATTTGGAACGCTTGGATTGTCGACGTACGAAGAATTGAGCGCAACTTTTGCACCCGGTGTCCTTTTTGGGAGAATAATTACTTTTTGGAAATGTAGCGACCGATTTGGATTGAACTCATAACTTCGTCCTGACGTACGAGGGATTTAGGCCATTTTTCGAAAGAATGAGCACTTGCATATTTGGAACGCTTGGATTGTTGACGTACGAAGAATTGAGCGCAACTTTTGCACCCGGTGTCCTTTTTGGGAGCATAAGTACTTTTTGGAAATGTAGCGACCGTTTTGGATTGAACTCACAACTTCGTCGTGACGTATGAGGGATTTCGGCGGTTTTTCGAAAGAGTGAGCACTTGCATATTTAGAATTCTTAGATTGCCGGCGTACGAAGAATTGAGCGTAACTTTTGCACCCGGTGTCCGCTTTTGGGACCATATGTACTTTTTGAAAATGTAGCGACGGTTTTGGGTTGAACTCCCAACTTCGTCGTGACGTATGAGGGATTTCGGCCATTTTTCGAAAGAGTGAGCA
>NW_019241286.1:0-1711 GCF_002742605.1 Olea europaea var. sylvestris | reverse complement strand
GCTACATTTCCAAAAAGGACTTACGGACCCAAAACGGACACCGGGTGCAAAAGTTACGCTCAATTTTTCGTACGCCAACAATCCAAGCGTTCCAAATATGCAAGTGCCCATTCTTTCGAAAAATGGATGAAATCCCTCGTACGTCACGACGATGTTGTGAGTTCAATCCAAAACGGTCGCAGCATTTCCAAAAAGTACTTATGGTCCAAAACGGACACCGTGTGCAAAAGTTACGCTTAATTCTTCGTACGCCGACAATCCAAGCGTTCCGAATATGCAAGTGCTCATTCTTTCGAAAAATGGCCGAAATCCCTCCTACATCACGACGAAGTGGAGAGTTCAATCCAAAACGGTCGCAGCATTTCCAAAAAGTACTTATGGTTCCAAAACGTACACCGGATGCAAAAGTTGCGCTCAATTCATTGTACGTCGACAATCCAGGCGTTCCAAGTATGCAACTGCTCACTCCTTCGAAAAATGGCCGAAATCCCTCCTACATCACGACGAAGTGGAGAGTTCAATCCAAAACGGTCGCAGCATTTCCAAAAAGTACTTATGGTTCCAAAACGTACACCGGATGCAAAAGTTGCGCTCAATTCATTGTACGTCGACAATCCAGGCGTTCCAAGTATGCAACTGCTCACTCCTTCGAAAAATGGCCGAAATCCCTCCTACATCACGACGAAGTGGAGAGTTCAATCCAAAACGGTCGCAGCATTTCCAAAAAGTACTTATGGTTCAAAACGGACACCGTGTGCAAAAGTTACGCTCAATTCTTCGTACGCCGACAATCCAAGCGTTCCAAATAAGCAAGTGCTCACACTTTCGAAAAATGGCCGAAATCCCTCCTACATCACGACGAAGTGGTGAGTTCAATCCAAAACGATCGCTACATTTCCAAAAAGTGCATGCGGGCCCAAAACTGACACCGTGTGCAAAAGTTACGCTTAATTCTTCGTACGCCGACAATCCACGCGTTCCAAATATGCAAGTGCTCACACTTTCGAAAAATGGCCAAAATCCCTCCTACGTCACGACGAAGTGGTGAGTTCAATCCAAAACGGTCGCTACATTTCCAAAAAGTACTTATGGTCCCAAAACGGACAGCGTGTGCAAAAGTTACGCTCAATTCTTCGTACGCCGATAATCCAACCGTTCCAAATATGCAAGTGCTCACACTTGTGAAAAATGGCCGAAATCCCTCGTACGTCACGACGAAGTGGTGAGTTCAATCCAAAACGATCGCTACATTTCCAAAAAGTACTTATGGTCCCAAAACGGACAGCGTGTGCAAAAGTTACGCTCAATTCTTCGTACGCCGATAATCCAACCGTTCCAAATATGCAAGTGCTCACACTTGTGAAAAATGGCCGAAATCCCTCGTACGTCACGACGAAGTGGTGAGTTCAATCCAAAACGATCGCTACATTTCCAAAAAGTACTTATGGTCCCAAAACGGACAGCGTGTGCAAAAGTTACGCTCAATTCTTCGTACGCCGATAATCCAACCGTTCCAAATATGCAAGTGCTCACACTTTTGAAAAATGGCCGAAATCCCTCATACGTCACGACGAAGTGGGGAGTTCAATCCAAAACCGTCGCTACAATTCAAAAAGTACTTATGGTCTCAAAACGGACACCGGGTGCAAAAGTTGCGCTCAATTCTTCGTACGTCGACAATCCAGGCGTTCCAAATATGCAAGTGCTCATT
>NW_019241285.1:0-1711 GCF_002742605.1 Olea europaea var. sylvestris | reverse complement strand
ACGGTGTCCGTTTTGGGCCCATAAGTACTTTTTGGAAATGTAGCGATCGTTTTGGATTGAACTCACAACTTCATCGTGACGTAAGAGGGATTTTCGCCAATTTTTGAAAGAATGAGCACTTGCTTGGATTGTCGACGTACAATGAATTCAGTGTGACTTTTGCCCACGGTGTCCGTTTTGGGCCCATAAATAATTTTTTTTGGAAATGTAGCGATCGTTTTCGATTGAATTCACAACTTCATCGTGACGTACGAGGGATTTCGGCCATTTTTCGAAAGAATGAGCACTTGCATATTTGGAATGCTTGGATTGTCGGCGTACGAAGAATTTATCCTAACTTTTGCACACGGTGTCCGTTTTGGGCCCATAAGTACTTTTTGGAAATGTAGCGACCGTTTTGGATTGAACTCACTACTTCGTCCTGACGTAAGAGGGATTTTCGCCAATTTTTGAAAGAATGAGCACTTGCTTGGATTGTCGACGTACAATGAATTCAGTGTGACTTTTGCACACGGTGTCCGTTTTGGGCCCATAAGTACTTTTTGGAAATGTAGCGACCGTTTCGGATTGAACTCACAACTTCGTCGTGACGTACGTGGGATTTTGGCCATTTTTCGAAAGAATGAGCGCTTGTATATTTAGAACGCTTGGAGAGTCGGCGGACGAAGAATTGAGCGTAACTTTTGCACACAGTGTCCGTTTTTGGCCCATAAGTACTTTTTTGAAATGTAGCGACCGTTTTGGATTGAACTCACAACTTCGTCATGGCGTACGTGGGATTTTGGCCATTTTTTGAAAGAATGAGCGCTTGTATATTTAGAACGCTTGGAGAGTCGGCGGACGAAGAATTCAGCGTAAGTTTTGCACACGGTGCCCGCTTTGGTCCCATAACAAGTTTTTGAAAATGTAGCGACCGTTTTGGATAGAACACACCACTTCGTTGTGACGAAAGAGGGATTTCGGCCATTTTTCGAAAGAATGAGCATTTGCATATTTGGAACGCTTGGATTGTCAGCGTACGAAGAATTTAGCCTAACTTTTGCACAAGGTGTCCGTTTTGGGCCCATAAGTACATTTTGGAAATGTAGCGGTCGTTTTGGATTGAACTCATAACTTCGTCGCGACGTACGTGGGATTTTCGCCAATTTTGGAAAAATTAAGCTCTTGTATATTTAGAACGCTTGGAGAGTTGGCGGACGAAGAATTGAGCGTAACTTTTGCACACAGTGTCCGTTTTGGGCCCATAAGTACTATTTTGAAATGTAGCGACCGTTTTGGGTTGAACTCACAACTTCGTCGTGGCGTACGTGGGATTTTGGCCATTTTTCGAAAGAATGAGCGCTTGTATATTTAGAATGCTTGGAGAGTCGGCGGACGAAGAATTGAGCGTAAGTTTTGCACACGGTGCCCGCTTTGGTCCCATAAGAAGTTTTTGAAAATGTTGCGACCGTTTTGGATAGAACACACCACTTCGTCGTGACGAAAGAGGGATTTCGGCCATTTTTCGAAAGAATGAGCACTTGCATATTTGGAACGCTTGGATTGTCGGCGTACGAAGAATTTAGCCTAACTTTTGCACAAGGTGTCCGTTTTGGGCCCATAAGTACATTTTGGAAATGTAGCGGTCATTTTGGATTGAACTCATAACTTCGTCGTGACGTACGAGGGATTTCGGCCATTTTTCGAAAGAATGAGCACTTGCATATTTGGA
>NW_019241284.1:0-1711 GCF_002742605.1 Olea europaea var. sylvestris | reverse complement strand
GTCACGACGAAGTGGTGAGTTCAATCCAAAACGATCGCTACATTTCCAAAAAGGACTTACGGGCCCAAAACGGACACCGTGTGAAAAAGTTAAGCTCAATTCTTCGTACGCCGACAATCCAAGCGTTCCAATTTTGCAAGTGCTCACTCTTTCAAAAAATGGCCGAAATCCCTCATACGTCACGACGAAGTGGTAAGTTCATTCCAAAACGGTCGCTACATTTCCAAAAAGTACTTACGGGCCCAAAAGGAACACCGGGTGCAAAAGTTACGCTCAATTCTTCGTACGCCGACAATCCAAATGTTCCAAATTTACAAGTGCTCACTCTTTCGAAAAATGGCCGAAATCCCTCATACGTCACGACGAAGTGGTGAGTTCAATAAAAAATGGCGCTACATTTCCAAAAAGTACTTACGGGCCCAAAACGAACACCAGGTGTAAAAGTTATGCTCAATTCTTCGTACGTCGACAATCCAAGCGTTCCAAATATGTAAGTGCTCACTCTTTCGAAAAATGGCCAAAATCCCTCATACGTCATGACGAAGTGGTGAGTTCAATCTAAAACGGTCGCTACATTTCCAAAAAGTACTTACGGGCCCAAAACAGGCACCGTGTGCAAAAGTTATGCTCAATTCTTCGTACGCTGACAATCCAAGCGTTCCAAATTTGAAAGTGCTCACTCTTTCTAAAAATGACCGAAATCCCTCATACGTCACGACGAAGTGGTAAGTTTAATCCAAAACGATCGCTACATTTCCAAAAAGTACTTACGGGCCCAGAACGAACACCGGGTGCAAAAGTTATGCTCAATTCTTCGTACGCCGACAATCCAAATGTTCCAAATATGTAAGTACTCACTCTTTCTAAAAATGGTCAAAATCCCTCATACGTCACGACGAAGTGGTGAGTTCAATCCAAAACAGTCGCTACATTTCCAAAAAGTACTTTGGGGCCCAAAACGTGCACCGTGTGCAAAAGTTACGCTCAAATCTTCGTACGTCGACAATCCAAGCGTTCCAAATATGCAAGTGCTCACGCTTTTGAAAAATGGCCGAAATCCCTCATACGTCACGACGAAGTGGGGAGTTCAATCCAAAACAGTCGCTACATTTCCAAAAAGTACTTTGGGGCCCAAAACGTGCACCGTGTGCAAAAGGTACGCTCAAATCTTCGTACGTCGACAATCCAAGCGTTCCAAATATGTAAGTGCTCACACTTTCGAAAAAAGGCCGAAATCCCTCATACGTCACGATGAAGTGGCGAGTTCAATCCAAAACGGTCTCTACATTTCCAAAAAGGACTTACGGTGCCAAAACAGACATCGGGTGCAAAAGTTACGCTCAATTCTTCGTACGCCGACAATCCAAGCGTTCCAAATATGCAAGTGCTCATTCTTTTGAAAAATTGCCAAAATCCCTCATTTGTCACGACAAAGTTGTGAGTTCAATCCAAAACGGTAGCTACATTTTCAAAAAGTACCTATAGGCCCAAAACTGGCACCGTGTGCAAAAGTTACGCTCAATTCTTCGTACGCCGACAATCCAAGTGTTCCAAATATGCAAGTGCTCACTCTTTCAAAAAAAGGCCAAAATCCATCATACGTCACGACGAAGTGGTGAGTTCAATCAAAAACGGTCGCTACATTTCCAAAAAGGACTTACGGTCCCAAAACGGACACCGGGTGCAAACGTTACGCTCAATTCTTCGTATG
>NW_019241283.1:0-1711 GCF_002742605.1 Olea europaea var. sylvestris | reverse complement strand
CTCTCTTCTTCCTTTTGGGTGTCTCGTACAGTACGTAGAAATCGAAAGGACGCCCAGATGGTTCTCCCAACAAGTCTACTTCGTGAACTCCCTCTCGATGTAGTTGTTTCAACAGGGTATTGCGCGATACTCCTCTCTTTCTTCCTTCTGCTTCTAGGTCGATTTCTTCTTCAATGTCTGTCATCCCGTCGTCCTCTTCATCGTTGTAGGCCTCTCTAGAAGTCTGGCCTCCTTCACATTTCAGCACGCAAGCTTCTCCTTCGTTGTCCTCCCTCTCTTCTTCTTTTTCTTTATTCTTGAATTCATTGGCCAGTAAGTAATTATTGGCCACGACAGGAGGCAACGTACCGAATTGGATAGTAAGGGGTTGATCTGGATCTTCTCCATCCCTTCTGTCTCGCTCAAACTTTGATCTCTCAAAAGAAGTTTCTGGCAGTTCCTTCATTGATTCATCTGTACCGGTCTCTTCACTATCTTTGAGTTCATTTTGATTGGTTACCTTGAGTAGTTTAGGCGCTTTAGGATGTGGCACTCCCTATTGCTGCCTCATCATCCGTCCATAGTTTCGTTGGAAACGCCTTTGTTGGGTTCTAGTCATCTCATCGAAGGGTATTGCCCTTCCTGCATTATACTGGAATGAATGCCATACATTTGGCCAGCGAGGTTGCGGCCTGAATGTTCTTCCATTATCTGCTGGCCTGAACTGCCTCTCAAAAGGCGGTCCTCTATAGAATGATGTACCTCACCCTCTACTAGACTGAGTGTTTGGGAAGAAGGTAGGGCGATGGGGATGCTGCCATATCCCTGGTTTCTTCGTATTGCCATTCATTTCTCTTTTACATCTTGCACATAGGACGTCTTCGTCCTTTTTTGGCTCTTTCCCCTTGATTCGTTCAAAGACACTGGGATGTGGTCTAGGATCCTCTTCTCCATCATCTACAACCAACTTGAATTTAGGCAACTTGTTTTTTAATCCAGATGTCATCATATTCATTCCAAGTGGCTGTGGAAAAGGATTTTCATCCACTGCCATCTTCTTCTTATCGTCGAACGTAATTCGTCCTGATTCAATGGCATCCTACAATACATGGCGAAAAACCAAGCAATTGTTAGTCAAATGTGACCATGCATTATGCCACTTACAATATTTTTTACCCTTAATTTGTTCAGGGTTTGGCAATTTGTGCTTATCGCTCAATTTTATCTGCTTATCCCTATATAATTTATCAAATATAAGGTCAGCCTTGGTTACATCGAACGAGAACGTTCTAGCCTTTATGTTTCCATCTTTTATGGGCTCATCTTTGCCCGATGGTCTAGGCTTGGCCATTATGGGACAAGTAAACGTATCTCCTTTGACCAATTCGGCCAAACACATTTCGGCCTCGTTGTATGACTCGTCACTGATGGTATGAACATCAAAATTTGGGTCTTTGTAATAAGTCCCTTTACTAGAATTTTTCATCTGTTCTTCCTCACATATCAGTCGTTCATACCTAATCACATTCGCACTCAACTGAAAAAGGTCAGGAAATTCCTTGTCCTGAAATTTCTTTTTTAAATCAAAGCTCAAACGGCCCTGAGCGATTTTGACAAATTCGTTTTCAGGCAGAGGTACGAAATACTTACTTCTTGCTGTCTTGAATCTTTGAAGAAAACTTTCTGCCCATTCGTTTGGCATTTGACGTAGATTCGCCAAATCAGCCAAAGT
>NW_019241282.1:0-1711 GCF_002742605.1 Olea europaea var. sylvestris | reverse complement strand
CGTTATGGGCTAAGTGTAGTAGCAAAGGAAGTTATTGCTGGTCTATAACAAGCTTCTCTTTGTCTACACTTACTAATTCTCTTGTTGTTGGGGTACCCCTTTTGAAAGCTATGTATGGACCTACGGCTGTTGAACTTGTTGTTCAGTTTTCAGTAATTCAGGCCATTGTATGGCTAACAATCCTATTGTTCGTCTTAGAAATCAGACGAACTGAAAATGACTTTTATTCCAATAATAATAATACAGATACTTTAGCTTTTGGAGACAAGACGTGTAAAGATTTGGAAGAAAATGCTACTGCAAAGACGGAGGATGAGTTGAGCAACGCCACCAGACCATCTTTCTGCTCTTTGCTGAAAACTGTTGGCCTCAAACTTGCAATGAATCCAAACTCATATGCATGTATAATAGGCATCATTTGGGCATTCTTAGCTAACAGGTATACATATAGCATTCGATTAGTAAATTCTTACACGAACTTATATATATATTTTTTGATCTGTTTAATCTACTTTTTGTGGGATTACTAACTTATTTAGTTTCACTTTCTTAAATATACCAAATTATATTATTAATTAGGTTTCATTTGCAAATGCCTAGCATCATAGAAGGATCAATTTTAATCATGTCGAGAGCTGGTACAGGCACTGCCATGTTTAGCATGGGTGAGAGACTGATCATATCCCTGCATGTCTAAACAAATTACACCAACAGAGCAAAAATTCAAGCGTGTATATATTATGTTATCTATGTGTTTCTATTGATCAGGGTTGTTCATGGCAATGCAAGAGAAAATAATTGCCTGTGGTGCAAGTTTAACTGTATTTGGAATGGCTTTGAGATTTATTGCTGGACCACTCGCCATGGCCTTCGGTTCGCTCGCAGTAGGTTTGCATGGCGATGTCTTGCGTGTTGCTATAATACAGGTAGCTTCCACCAAAATTCATCACATGACTGAAATGGCATAGAATTTCGCCCTGTTTGGCTCCATTTCATCCAAGATACATTTTTCTCCCCCTCTTTTCAAACACTCATTCCCGAATAAAATAATATCACACATGTAAATCCAAATTTATTATTATTTTTTAATTTTCAAAAAGTCATTATTCTAAAATATTTTTTTCTCGGCAATGCAAAAAGGTATTCACTATCATATACTAGGTGACGAGAGTATTCCTTATTCTTTGATTTATTAATTATTTTACTTTGCAGGCGGCATTGCCACAATCCATTACCTCCTTTATTTACGCGAAGGAGTACGGGTTACATGCAGATGTACTTAGCACAGCGTAAGTCAAATAACGAATTGCAATTTTGATCAGTTATTTCTATGAAAAATTAAATTAACAGAAACTTTTTTTTTTTTTTTTCCAAATTTCAGTGTTATCTTTGGAATGATTGTGTCCCTCCCGGTGTTGATCGGTTATTATGCTGTTTTGGAGTTTGTACAATGATGATCTCTATTGTTAAATATAGGTCACAGGCCAAATTTGATATACATATAGTATTAATTGTTTCAATTACTAATTTTTGTATTATTTTATCAAATCTTTCCACTATGATTGACGATGACTGTTTCAGAATTTTCCCTAGCTGGCTAGGTAGAATCCATACAGTAAGGATTTTACAATAACACGCCATATTTCTATCTGGGAGCGCTTTTAATCCCAAATTTATCAGATTTTGATAGATAGGTCAAAATTTTCGTAAC
>NW_019241281.1:0-1711 GCF_002742605.1 Olea europaea var. sylvestris | reverse complement strand
AATTCCGACAAAATCGCGAAAAATGACGAAATTGCCCCCGACGCGGTTTTTGTTTCCGATCAACCTGTCAAATTTTATCCAATATCGACACAGTCGAGAAAAATGACGAATTTTCCACCAGCGCGGTTTTCGTTTCCGATCAACCTGTCAAATTCTGGCCAATTCCGAAACAGTCGCGAAAAATGACGAAATTGCCCCCGGCGTGGTTTTTGTTCCCGATCAAGCTGTCAAATTTTAGCCAATTCCGACACAGTCGCGAAAAACGACGAAATTGCCCTCGGCGTGGCTTTTGTTCCCGATCAACCTTTCAAATTTTAGACAATTTCGACACAGTCGAGAAAAATGACGAAATTGCCCCTGGCGCGGTTTTTGTTCCCGAAGAACCTGTCAAATTTGAGCCAATTCCGAAAAAATCGCGAAAAATGACGAAATTGCCCCCGACGCGATTTTTGTTTCCGATCAACCTGTCAAATTTTATCCAATTCCGACACAGTCGAGAAAAATGACTAAATTGCCCCTGGCGTGGTTTTTGTTCCCGATCAACCAATCAAATTGATCCAATTCCGACGCAGTCGCGAAAAATGACGTAAGTGCCCCCGACGCGATTTTTGTTTCCGGTCAACTTGTCAAATTTTAGCTAATTCCGACACAGTCGAGAAAAATGACGAAATTTCCACCAGCGCGGTTTTCGTTTCCGATCAACCTGTCAAATTCTGGCCAATTCCGACACAGTCGCGAAAAATGACGAAATTGCCCCCGGCGCGGTTTTTGTTTCCGATCAACCTGTCAAATTTTAGCCCATTCCGACACAGTCGCGAAAAATGGCGAAATTGCCCCCGACGCGATTTTTGTTTCCGATCAACCTGTCAAATTTTATCCAATTCCGACACAGTCGAGATAAATGACGAAATTACCCCTGGCGCGATTTTTGTTTCCTATCAACAAGTCAAATTTTAGCCAATTCCGACACAGTCGCGAAAAATGACGAAATTGCCCCTGGCGCGATTTTTGTTCCCGATGAACCTGTCAAATTTGAGCCAATTCCGACAAAATCGCGAAAAATGACGAAATTGCCCCCGACGCGGTTTTTGTTTCCGATCAACCTGTCAAATTTTATCCAATTCCGACACAGTCGAGATAAATGACGAAATTACCCCTGGCGCGGTTTTTGTTCCCGATCAACCTATCAAATTGATCCAATTTCGACGCAGTCGCGAAAAATGACGTAAGTGCCCCCGACGCGATTTTTGTTTCCGATCAGCCTGTCAAATTTTGGCCTATTCCGACACAGTCGCGAAAAATGACGAAATTGCCCCTGGCGCGGTTTTTGTTCCCGATCAACCTGTCAAATTTTAGCCAATTCCGACACAGTCGCAAAAAATGACGAAATTGCCCCAGGCGCGATTTTTGTTTCCGATCAACCTGTCAAATTTCAGCCAATTTCGACACGGTCGCGAAAAATGACGAGATTGCCCCCAGCGCTGTTTTTGTTCCCGATCAACCAGTCAAATTGTAGCCAATTCCAACACAGTCGCGAAAAATGATGAAATTAGCCCCGGCGCTGTTTTTGTTCCCGATCAACCAATCAAATTGTAGCCAATTCCAACACAGTCGCGAAAAATGACGACATTGCCCCCGACGCGATTTTTGTTCACGATCAACAAGTCAAATTTTAGCAAATTTCGACACAGTCACGAAAAATGACGAAATT
>NW_019241280.1:0-1711 GCF_002742605.1 Olea europaea var. sylvestris | reverse complement strand
TAGTGTACATGTAGCATGGTTCTTACCGATTGAACTTTGTTATTTGTACACTGATTTTTGACATGTTGTTTGACACTTGCGTTGTTGTCTAGTGTCAATTGGATTGGAAAACTGGTCAAAATTTAAACTGGCCTACTGGGTAATGTCACGTGGCAAAGTGTACACTAAAGTGTACACCATAGTGTACATGTAGAAAGGTCCTTACCAATTGAACTTTGCTATTTGTACACTGATTTTTGACAAGTTTTTTGACACTTACATTGTTGTCAAGTGTCAATTGGAAGGGGAAAATGTTTGAAATTTAAACTGTCCAACAGGGTAATATCACGTGGCAAAGTATAAACTAAAGTGTACACCATAATACACATGTAGAAAGGTCCTTACCAATTGAATTTTGCTATTTGTACACTGATTTTTGACAAGTTTTTTGACACTTACATTGTTGTCAAGTGTCAATTGGAAGGGGAAAATTTTTGAAATTTAAACTGTCCAACAGGGTAATATCACATGGCAAAGTATAAACTAAAGTGTACACCATAATGCACATGCAGCAAGGTCCTTACCGATTGAACTTTGCTATTTGTACACTGATTTTTGACACGTTGATTGACACTTTCATTATTGTCAAGTGTCAATTGGATGGGAAAACTGTTTGAAATTTAAACTATCCTACTGGGTAATGTCACGTGGCAAAGTGTAAACTAAAGTGTACACCATAGTGTACATGTCGCATGATTCTTATCGATTGAACTTTCCTATTTGTGTACTGATTTTTGACACGTTGTTTGATGCTTGCATTGTTGTGAAGTGTCGATTGGATTGGAAAACTGTTTGAAATTTAAACTGTCCAACAGGGGAATGTCACGTGGCAAAGTGTAAACTAATGTGTACACCATAGTCTACATGTAGCAAGGTTCTTAGTGATAGAACTTTGCTATTTGTAAATTGATTTTTGGCACGTTGTCTGACACTTACATTGTTGCCAAGTTTGAACTGGATGTGAAATCTATTTGAAATTGAAACTGTTAATTGGGGTAATGTCACGTAACAAAGTGTAAGCTAAAGTGTGCACCGTAGTGCAAATGTAGCAAGGTTCTTATCGATTGAACTTTTCTATTTGTACACTGATTTTTGACATGTTGTTTGACACCTGCATTGTTGTTAAGTGTCAATTGGACAGGAAAATTGTTTGAAAGTTAGACTATCTAACAGGGTAATGTCACGTGGCAAAGTGTAAACTAAAGTCTACACCATAGTGTACATGCAGCAAGGTTCTTACTGATTAAACTTTGCTATTTGTACGCTGATTTTTGACACGATGTTTGACACTTGCATTGTGGTCAAGTGTCAATTGGATGGGAAAATTGTTTGAAATCTAAACTATCCTACAGGGTAATATCACGTGACAAACTGTAAACTATGGTGTAAACCATAGTGTATATGTAGCAGGGTTCTTACGATTGAACTTTACTATTTGTACACTGATTTTTGACACGTTGTTTGACACTTGTGTTGTTGTCAAGTGTCAATTGGATGGGAAAACTGTTAGAAATTTAAACTGTCCAACAGGCTAAGGTCACGTGGCAAAGTGAAAACTAAGGTGTACACCGTAGTGTACATATAGTAAGGCTCTTACCGATTGAACTTTGCTATTTGTACACTGATTTTTGACACGTTGTTTGACACTTGCATTGTTGTCAAGTGTCAATTG
>NW_019241279.1:0-1711 GCF_002742605.1 Olea europaea var. sylvestris | reverse complement strand
ATGTGCCCCGAGTCCAATTTCTCGTGCCGTTTCCAATCAACTAGCCAAATTTAGCCCATTCCGACACCGTCGTGACAAATGACGAAATTACCCCTGGTGTGGTTTTACGTTGATAATTTTCTGTCCAACACATCTTCAACTTGACACAATTAATACGAAAATTTTTTATTTGGAGGACTAAACGAAGGAATTTGGCTAAAATCCCGTGATCTCGGGTTTGTACCCCGAGTCTAATTTCAGGGGCCATTTCCAATCAAGCTGCCAAATTTCGGCCCATTTCGACACCGTCGCGACAAAAAACGAAGTTGCCCCTGGTACGGTTTTGCGTTGTTAATTTTCTGTCCAACACGTCTTCAACCTGACATAATTAATATGGAAATTAATTATTCGGAGGCCTAAACGAATGTATTTGGCTAAAATCCCATGATCCTGGGTCTTTGCCTCGAGTTTAATTTTTGGGGCCGTTTCCAATCAACCTGCCAAATTTCGACCCATTCCGACACCGTCGTGACAAATGACAAAATTGCCCCTGGTGCGGTTTTGCGTTGTTAATTTTCTGTCCAGCACATCTTCAACCTGACATAATTAATATGAAAATTAATTATTCGGAGGCCTAAAAAAAGGAATTTGGCTAAAATCCCGTGATCCTGGGTTTGTGCCCCGAGTCCAATTTCTCAGGCTGCTTACAATCAACGTGCCAAATTTCAGCCCAATCTTACACCATCGCGACAAATGACGAAATTGCCCCTGACGCGATTTTTCTTTGTTAATTTTTTGTCCAACACTTCTTCAACCTGACATAATTAATACGGAAATTAATTATTCGGAGGTCTAAATGAAGGAACTTAGCTAAAATCCCGCGATTCCCGGTCTGTGCCCCGACTCCAATTTCTGGGGCTGTTTCCAATCAACCTGCAAAATTTCGGCCGATTCCGACACCGTCACGATAAATGATAAAATTGCCCCTGGTGCGGTTTCGCCTTGCTAATTTTCTCTCCGACACATCTTCAACCTGACATAACTAATACGAAAATTAATTCTTCGGAGGCCCAAACGAAGGAATTTGGCTAGAATCCCGTGATCTCGGGTCTAAGCCCCGACTCCAATTTCTAGGGCCCTTTCCAATCAACCTGTCAAATTTTGGCCCATTTCGACACCATCGCGACAAATGATGAAATTGCCCCTGGTGCGGCTTTTCGTTATTAGTTTTCTGTCCAACACTTCTTCAACCTGACATAATTAATACGAAAATTAATTATTCGGAGTCCTAAATGAAGGAATTTGGCTAAAATCCTGAGATGCAGGGTCTGTGCCTCGAGTCTAATTTCTGGGGCCGTTTCCAATCAACCTGCCAAATTTCGGCCCATTCCGACACTGTCGCGACAAATGACAAAATTGCCCTTGGTGCAGTTTTTCTTCATTAATTTTCTAGTCCAACACTTCTTTAGCCTAACATAATTAATACGAAATTTAATTATTCGGCGGCCTAAACGAATGAATTGGCCTAAAATCCTGTGATCCCGGGTCTGTGCCCCAAGTCCAATTTCTCTGGCCGTTTCCAATCAACCTGCCAGATTTCGGCCCATTTCGACACCGTCGCGACAAATGACAAAATTGCCCCTGGTGCAGTTTTTCTTTATTAGTTTTCTGTCCAACACTTCTTCAACCTGACATAATTAATACAGAAATTAATTATTCGAAATCCTAAACG
>NW_019241278.1:0-1711 GCF_002742605.1 Olea europaea var. sylvestris | reverse complement strand
TGTAAAAGTGAAACAATTTAGTTTAATGTCAACTAATAAGAAAGTTGCTTTAATTTAATTTTTATATAATGATTAATTAAGTTTCAACACTTTGTCACATTTGATTTGTGCTATGGCAACTTAAAAAGAAAGAAAGGGAAAAAATCAATAAATTCGAACCCCAAAACTCACTAAAGAAATATTTTAGTGCTTTTTTTTTTTTATTATTTCGCTAAAGTTGTTACAACAACACTTGAAAAAAAATAATTTTGACTTATAAGAATTAAAAAAAATAATTTTGACTTATAAGAATTAAAAGTGGATTGTCTTACCTTTTACTTTTCGTAACAAGTGATGGCCTTGGGAAGTATTACTTAATATTTGATTAACGTAGAGTACATGAAGTTAGTAAATTGACATTGTCCTAATGTTTTGTGTTGTCTATAATAAAAATTAATAAACTATATCTTGTTTAAAATAAGTTTAAGGGTAATTGCCATTTTTTTTAATTTGTTTATTTCGTTCTTAGATCTATAGAAATATTATTTAGAGCACGTTTGGCTCTTAACACATTTCATTTACAAGTAAATAGGTAATTTCAAACAAAGTAATCAGAAATAAGTTACTTATTCTAGTAATTTCTCATCCGTCGCGGCCACCATGAAATTGGTTGTTATCTATTGTTGCCCATCTCCAATTCCCACCAGTGCTTAGCTTATGATAAGTCATTATCACTTTTAAGTGATACATGTTGTCCTGGGTATGTATATGTGCGGTAAAGATTGTTTGTATGTATAATAAAGAAAGAGGCAAAGTTTTGATTCGCAGGGGCGTCATCAAAACGCAAGATGCAAGAATAAAAGTATAGTATAAGTACTACAAAAATTCAAAATAAAACAGAAAGAAGAAGAAGAAAGAAGACAATTCCAGGCAAGTGATGACACTTTCTCTTTAAGATGATATTTCCCCGCTACGGTGCTCAAGCTTCATGGCACTTGTCTCCTAAGACACAACGGATTCTTTAAAATTGAACTCGACTTGCATGTTATATAAGAATTGTTTCTTTAAACTTTTGTTTAATATCGGCTTGACAAATGACGTTATGGACCTCAAGAATAGTATGTTTCGTATAAATTGTTTAGAACTCATTTTTTCGGAACTCATTTCAATCATACGTTCTTTCAATAATATAATTTTATTATGCTAATCCTAACTTTTCCCTATTTTTGAGTCATACATTCTCCAAAAATTTTACTTTTCACAAAATCTATTGTATAAAATTCGCATAAAACATGCCCTTAATGTTTTGGACTTTTTCGCACCAAAAAGACCTATTAAGATTTTAATTTTATGAAATAATTATCTTCAATCCTAAATTTTAAGTTCCAACTTAAAAAATCAAGGGTTTCAAATTCTAAAATCAGATAAAATTATTTTTTTCAATAATAAAATTATTATTATTATTTTAGAAAATATTATATATCTTTCTATCTACTCTCCCTCTCTACAGAGAAGACCTGTAAGTTCGATCGTCACCACCAACTCAAACCACCATACCGAAAATCAACCACTCGACTACCCTCTTTAGCCCCACCACAAAGCCCATGATCATTTATCCACTACTCCCCGACACCGAATTGAATGTCTCAGACCTTATAGAAAAAACCTATCTATGAAAATTATCTTGAAACTTTTTTACCACCAGACAAAAAATGAAATAGGCATTGAAAAG
>NW_019241277.1:0-1711 GCF_002742605.1 Olea europaea var. sylvestris | reverse complement strand
ACATTTGTGTTCTCACGGACTGGATAATGGAGTGCTTCTATTTGGCTTTTGGTTTGTGTTGGCTATAGCCGAACAAAAATGATTCTATATCTAGGGTAACTATGGAATCACTTGTTTTTATTGCTATTAACATATCCCCTCCAACCTCCCCGAACTAGCTGGTGCAGCTTTTTTTTCCCCTTCAGTATCGATTTTTTTTGGTGTTGTGGGGAGAGTTGAAGTTGTAAATCTAAAGGATGTGTTGCCACATGTCATGATTTTTTCTTGCCTTTATAATTATTGTAAGTGATCATCCATTGGGATATTTCTATTATTTGCATCATTTGCTTCTAGTTTTTGACTGCAAAACGAATATTTGTTTGGTTTTTAATTTCATCACTTTCTGTTATCAAAACTTGGTACCTCTTTGAAATGTTTGCCAAATTTAGAGCATGTTTTTGCATCTTATATTGGCAGCACGAGGGTGTTGCTGCCTAAATAAGATGCAAAAGGCGTCTTATAAGCTTAGACAAACATGCATGAAAGAACAAAAGTTCACGTCTCCATATAATGGATATCGCATATCCTTAACTTGTTTTACGTCATCATAGTATTTCGCCCTTCCGTTTATTGATTCCATTTCCACTTTTGCAGCCAAGGAAAGCAGAAGAGAAAAAACAGTGAGGATAAGTTGTGAAATTCAGTATGTTTGAACCGTTCTGATGGCATCAAATCAACTGGTAAGAGAATTACAGTTAGGCTCAATTTTGAGGTCAATGCTCTCTGGCACATTTATTCTTTCTTGAGTTGGAAAAATAAATTATATTCGCGGGGGCCTTTATTTTTAAGTTTTTTAGGCTGAATTGTTCATCTTGTACGCCTGTGGAATATTCTTGGTTATTGAAAGATATTGTTGTTGCAGTTGTTGAAAGTAATCAGGGATTTCTTTTTCATTTAACACAAAAAACCTATGTTGGAAACTTGGAATAGAGATCAACGAGGCAGTAAGACCATATTTAGTTCTGCTTGAAAGTATGTCAAACTGAGTGTGACTTAAGAAATGGCATACGCGTCTGATATGAGTAGATGATACAAATGACTGAGAACCGAACTGTTCATTTCGGAAATGTTGACTGTGATCGTAGTAAAACTTGATGTGACTGTACCTGAGACCATTTAGATGGGATTTATCCCCTGTGCCGCACCCAAGCATACGGCCATCAAATCTATTTTTACAATGTGGATGTTGATTAGTTCAGTAACATTCGAATATACCGACTTTAATACTAATGATAGGGTCTATTTATCAAGTTTTGACTAAGCTTGAAAAATGTTTTCCGACATACGTTTAGCTATGCTACCTTTTCTTTTTCGTTTCTAGTTTTAACCAATTAAAACATAACTAATTTTTAAGCCGTACTTATTTAGCTCTTGTTTGTTGATCAGTCTTCCACATTTTACCAAATTATTTTTTCTACAGTATTCATTTTCAATCATACATTCTTCATTAAAATAATATTGTACATATATCAAAAACTTTTCCTTCTTTTTTAACCACATATTTCAATATCAATCACAATTCTTTACTCCAATTTTTAAAATTAAAGATCACAACAGGGCCTTCCTTGTAAATAAATCTTTTTACGCTTGGACAATCATGCCCTTTGTCACGAGATTTTCCTCATAACCAAGCTAAGCTTAATAGATTTGTTATAATTTGAAGTGGGCCCCC
>NW_019241276.1:0-1711 GCF_002742605.1 Olea europaea var. sylvestris | reverse complement strand
GCGAAAAATGACTAAATTGCCCCTGGGGCGGTTTTTGTTTCCGATCAACTGTCAAATTTTAGCCCATTTCGACACTGTCGCGAAAAATGACGAAATTGCCCTTGACCGATTCCGACACCGTCGCGAAAAAAGAAGAAATTGCCCCCGGCGCGATTTTTGCTTCCAATCAACCAGCCAAAATTCAGCTCATTCGGACACCGTCGCGAAAAATGACGAAATTGACCCCGGCGCGATTTTTGTTTCCTATCAACCTGTCAAAATTTAGCCCATTTCGATACCGTCGCGAAAAATGATGAAATTGCCCCTGGCACGATTTTTGTTTTCGATCAACCTGTCAAATTTTAGCCCATTCCGATATCGTCTTGAAAAATGACTAAATTGCCCCTGGGGCGATTTTTGTTTCCCATCGACCTGTTAAAATTTAGCCCATTTCGGCACCGTCGCGAAAAATGACGAAATTGCCCCTGGCAAGGTTTTTGTTTCCGATTAACCTGTCAAATTTGAGCCCATTCCGACACCGTCGCGAAAAATGATGAAATTGCCCCTGGCACGGTTTTTGTTTCCGCTGAACCTGTCAAATTTTAGAGCATTCCGACTCCGTCTCGAAAAATGACTAAATTGCCCCTGGGGCGATTTTTGTTTCCCATCGACCTGTTAAAATTTAGCCCATTTCGGCACCGTCGCGAAAAATGACGAAATTGCCCCTGGCACGGTTTTTGTTTCCGCTGAACCTGTCAAATTTTAGAGCATTCCGACTCCGTCTCGAAAAATGACTAAATTGCCCCTGGGGCGATTTTTGTTTCCCATCGACCTGTTAAAATTTAGCCCATTTCGGCACCGTCGCGAAAAATGACGAAATTGCCCCGGGCGCGATTTTTGTTTCCTATCAACCTGTCAAATTTCTGTCCATTCCGACACCGTCGTGAAAAATGAAGAAATTTCCCCCGGCGCGATTCTTGCTTCCAGTCAACCAGCCAAATTTCTGCCCATTCCGACACCGTCGTAAAAAATGCCGAAATTGCCCCCGGCGCGGTTTTTCTTTCCAGTCAACCCGAAAAATTTCAGACCATTCCGACACCATAGCAAAAAATGTCGAAATTGCCCCTGGGGCGATTTTTGTTTTCGATCAACCTGTCAAATTTCAGCCCATTTCGACACCGTCGCGAAAAATGACGAAATTGCCCCCGGCTCGATTTTCGCTTCCAGTCAACTAGCCAAATTTCTGGGCATTCCGACACCGTCGCGAAAAATGCCGAAATTGCCCCCGGCTCAGTTTTTGCTTCCAGTCAACCCGCAAAATTTTAGTCCATTCCGACACTATTGCGAAAAATGACGAAATTGCCCCTGGGGCGGTTTTTGTTTCCGATCAACCTGTCAAATTTCTGCCCATTCCGACACCGTCGCGAAAAAAGACAAAATTGCCCTCGGGGCGATTTTTGCTTCCGATCAACCTGTTAAATTTTAGCCCATTGCGACGCCGTCGTGAAAATTGGCGAAATTGCCCCTGGCACGATTTTTGCTTCCCATCGACCAGCCAAATTTCAGCCCATTCCGACACCGTCGCAAAAAATGACGAAATTTACCCTGGCGCGATTTTTGTTTCCGATCAACCTGCCCAATTTTAGCTTATTCCGACACCGTCACAAAAAAAGACGAAATTGTCCCCGGCGCGATTCTTGCTTCCAGTCAACCAGCCAAATTTCTGTCCATT
>NW_019241275.1:1505-1711 GCF_002742605.1 Olea europaea var. sylvestris | reverse complement strand
ACACAGTCGCGAAAAATGACGAAATTACCCCTGGCGCGATTTTTTTTTCGATCAACCTGCCAAATTTAGCCCATTTCGACACAATCGAGAAGAATGACGAAATTGCCACCGACGCGATTTTTGTTTCCGACCAACCAGTCAAATTTAAGCCCATTCCGACACAGTAGCGAAAAATGACGAAATTGCCCCCGGCGCGATTTTTGTTT
>NW_019241275.1:0-1206 GCF_002742605.1 Olea europaea var. sylvestris | reverse complement strand
TCCGACACAGTCGCGAAAAATGAGGAAATTGCCCCCGGCGCGATTTTTGTTCCCGATCAATATGTAAAATTTTAGCCCATTCCGACACAGTTGCGAAAAATGAATAAATTGCCCCTAGCGCGATTTTTGTTTCCTATCAACTAGTCAAATTTTAGCCCAATTCGACACAGTTGCGAAAAATGACGAAATTACCCCCGGCGCGAATTTTATTTTCAATCAACCTGTTAAATTTCAGCCCATTCCGACACAGTCGCGAAAAATGACGAAAGTGCCACTGTGGCGGTTTTTGTTTACGATCAACCTGTCAAATTTTAGCCCATTCCGAAACCATTGCAAAAAATGACGAAATTGCACCTGACGCGATTTTTGTTTCCGATGAGCCAGTCAAATTTTAGCCCATTCCGACACAGTGGCAAAAAATGACGAAATTTCCCCCGGCACGATTTTTGTTTCAGATCAACCGGTCAAATTTTAGCCCATTCCGACACAGTCGCGAAAAATAACGAAATTGCCCCCAGCGCGATTTTTGTTCACGATCAACCTGTCAAATTTGAGACCCCATTCCGACGCAGTCGAGAAAAATGGTGAAATTGCTTGTGGCGCGATTTTTGTTTCTGATCAATCAATCAAATTTTAGCCCATTCCGACACAGTCGCGAAAAATGAGGAAATTGCACCCGGCTCGATTTTTGTTTCTGATCAACATGTCAAATTTTAGCCCATTCCGACACAGTCGCGAAAAATGACGAAATTGCCCCCGGCGCGATTTTTATTTTCGATAAACCTGCCAAATTTCAGCCCATTCCGACACAGTTTCGAAAAATGACGAAATTGCCACCGGGGCGATTTTTGTTTCCGATCAACCTGTCAAATTTCAGCCCATTCCGACACCGTCGCGAAAAATGACGAAATTGCCCCCGGCGCGATTTTTGTTTCCGATCAATCATTCAAATTTTAGCCCATTCCGACACCGTCGCGAAAAATGACGAAATTGCCCCCGGCGCGATTTTTGTTTCCGATCAACCAGGCAAATTTTAGCCCATTCCGACACAGTCGCAAAAAATGACGAAATTGCCCCCGGCGCGATTTTAGCCCATTCCGACACCGTCGCGGAAAATGAAGATATCCACCAGCGCAGTTTTTGTTTTCGATCATCCGATCAAATTTTAGCCCATTCCGACAACGTCGCGAAAAATGACGAAATTTC
>NW_019241274.1:0-1711 GCF_002742605.1 Olea europaea var. sylvestris | reverse complement strand
TTTTGGATTGAACTTAAGACTTCGTCGTGACGTATGAGGGATTTCGGCCATTTTTGGAAAGAATGAGCACTTGCATATTTGGATAGTCGACGTACGAAGAATTGCGCGTAACTTTTGCACACTGTGTCCGTTTCGGGCCCATAAGTACTTTTTGGAAATGTAGCGACCGTTTTGGATTGAACTCACAACTTCTCCTTGACGTATGAGGGACTCTAACGATTTTTCGAAAGAATGAGCACTTGCATATTTTGAACTCTTGGATAGTCGGCGTACGAAAGATTCAGCGTAACTTTTGCACACAATGTCCGTTTCAGGCCCACAAGTACTTTTTGGAAATGTAGCGACCGTTTTGGATTGAACTTAAGACTTCGTCGTGACATATGAAGGATTTCGGCCATTTTTGGAAAGAATGAGCGCTTGCATATTTTGAACGCTTGGATAATCGACATACGAAGAATTGAGCGTAACTTTTGCACACGGCGTCCGTTTCGGGCCCACAAGTACTTTTTGTAAATGTAGCGACCCTTTTGGATTGAACTTAAGACATCGTCATGACGTATGAGGGATTTTGGCCATTTTTGGAAAGAATGAGCACATGCATATTTGGAACGCTTGGATAGTTGGCGTACGAAGAATTCAGGGTAGCTTTTGTACACGTTGTCCGTTTCGGGCCCATAAGTACTTTTTGAAAATGTAGCGACCGTTTTGGATTGAACTCACAACATTGTCGTGACGTATGAGGGATTTCGTCGATTTTTCGAAAGAATGAGCGCTTGCATATTTGGAACGCTTGGATAGTCGACGTACGAAGAATTGAGCGTAACTTTTGCACACGGTGTCCGTTTCGGGACCATAATTACTTTTCGAAAATGTGGCGATCGTTTTGGATTGAACTCACGACTTCGTCGTGACGTATGAGAGATTTTGGCTATTTTTCGAAAGAATGAGCGCTTGCGTATTTGGAATGCTTGGATAGTCGGTGTATGAAGAATTCAGCGTAACTTTTGCACACGGTGTCCGTTTCGGGACCATAAGTACTTTTGGAAATGTTGCGACCGTTTTGGATTGAACTTAAGACTTCATCGTGACGTATGAGGGATTTCGGCGATTTTCGAAAGAATGAGTACGTGCATATTTGGAACGCTTGGATAGTCGGCGTACGAAGAATTGAGCGTAACTTTTGCACACTGTGTCCGTTTCGGGCCCATTAGTACTTTTTGGAAATGTAGCGACCGTTTTGGATTGAACTCACGACTTCGTCGTGCCGTACGAGGGATTTTAGCAATTTTTTGAAAGAATGAGCGCTTGCATATTTGGAATGCTTGGATAGTCGGCGTACGAAGAATTCATCGTAACTTATGCACACGATTTCCGTTTCGGGCCCATAAGTGCTTTTTGGAAATCTAGCGACCATTTTGGATTGAACTCATGACTTCTTCGTGACGTATGAGGGATTGTGGAGATTTTTCGAAAGAATGAGCGCTTGCATATTTGAAACTCTTGGATAGTCGGCGTACGAAGAATTCAGCGTAACTTTTGCACACGGTGTCCGTTTCGGGCCCATATGAACTTTTTGGAAATTTAGCGACCGTTTTGGATTGAACTCAAGACTTCTTCGTGACGTATGCGGGATTTCGGCGATTTTTCGAAAGAATGAGCGCTTGCATATTTGGAACGCTTGGATAGTCGGTGTACGAAGAATTGTGCCTAA
>NW_019241273.1:0-1712 GCF_002742605.1 Olea europaea var. sylvestris | reverse complement strand
TGATATAATTGTGTGGACGATTATAGACTTTACTACCTAGTCTTCCCAAGCCATAAGGAAGACTAGTTGGTCAATTCCTAGGGAGTGTTACATTAATCAGTATCAATGCACCATCTCCATGGTCTCCCCCTTTTCTTGTTTCTTCAATTAATTTAGTTACAACTTGTATCCTATATTAGTTGGCACGCAGGCCTAAATGAAATTGGACTCGCGGGCCCATAGCAACAATAATAATAACGGACGCAGGTCCAAAATGATCAAGAGCTCGTAGGCCCGTAAAACGACAAGAATAAAAATTAACCATTCAAAACATCCATATGGTCAAGTCCATAATTGTCCACTAATAATACATTCATCACATAAATGTATACCTATATAATATCTAATATTATATGCAAATTAATTTCAAGTTTATAGCAATTAACTAGTCTAAACTCTTTTAGACAAATGGATCGGAACAATTAAATAATTAATTAATCATATTAATCGATTATTTAATTAGCAGGAATATTTAATTAAAATCAAATTTTAATTAAATAACAAATTAGAGTCCAACTCTAATTTAATAATTATATGATGGGATTATTTAATTAAAATCAGATTTTAATTAAATATCAAATTAGAGTCAAACTCTAATTTCATTACTTAAGGCGGTTGAATTTAATTAAAATCAAATTTTAATTAAATAGTAGAATTAGAGTCCAACTCTAAATCTAAAATTTTTTAGGGGCAACCCGTTTAATTAAAATCAAATTTTAATCAAACACCAAATTAGAGTCTAACACTAATCTAAAGAAAAGTTTAGGACAAAACAATTTAATTAAAATCAAGTTTTAATTAAACGTCAACTTAGAATCCAATTCTAATTTCTAAAATATATTCGAGTGAAAAATTAATTAAAACAAATTTTAATTAAGTCCTAAATTAGAGTCAAACTCTAATTTAAATTGAATCAATATTTTAAATTAGGATAACGCACTCCTAAATAAAATAAAAATTCAATTGGGGTCAAAATTTAATATTTAAGTTAAAATCCAATTTTAACGAAAATATAAAAAGTGGTCAATTTTAAATAAAATTTTAATTTGGATCAAAATCAAATTATAGGACAAAGCCATTAAAATACAATTTTAAAACCATTTTAAAAATTCAAGTTCAAAACAATTTTAAAATTTGCAAATTGGTCCAAGTTTCAAAATTACACAGAAGGCCACACAATAACAAAATTTGCATGACTGGCCCCTCCATTTAAAATCCACAAACTGACTCTTATGTTATAATTGCAGGCGGGTTCCTCAATATTAAACTTTTGCAAAATAACCCTTATTTTAAAAATTTAACAAATGGACACCTAATATCATATTGCAGGTGAGGGCCTGCAATTTCACAAATTGCATCAGAGGCCCCGCCTCCATTTCACCCTAAACGAATTGAAAACCCTAAGTTTCAATTTTTTTTCCCCTACTTCTTCTAGCGGTGCCTCTTCTTCTTGGTCTTAGGGGCATGGCCGGCTTTAGGTCGGCAACTTCGTGCCGCCGTAGCGGTGCGCGGTGTTGCTATGATGAATAGTAGTAGCACCGCACGCTGCTGTGTTACAGCAGCGCCAGTCCGGCACGCCATAAACAGCGACAGCAGCAGCGTCGACTGCTGTTGCTACACCAAGTCTCCGGGCAGGCGTTGCCCATCGGGACAGCTCCGGTTGCTGCCCAGAT
>NW_019241272.1:0-1712 GCF_002742605.1 Olea europaea var. sylvestris | reverse complement strand
GAATTGCTAGTCCAATTCGATTGGAATCGAGCCAATGAAAAGTGATTTTTGATTTCATGTTGACTTCAGGTTTGTTTGTTTTTAGCGAATTGCAAGTCTAATTCGATTGGAATCTAGCCAGTGAAAAGTGGTTTTTGATTTCATGATAACTTCGGGTTTGTTCATTTTCTGCTAATTGCAAGTCTAATTTGATTGGAATCGAGCCAATGAAAAGTAGTTTTTGATTTCATGATAACTTCGAGTTTGATTGTTTTCGGAAAATTGCTAGTCTAATTCGATTGGAATCGAGCCAACGAAAAGGGGTTTTTGATTTCATGATAACATCGGGTTTGTTCGTTTTTGGTGAATTGCTAGTCTAATTCAATTGCAATCGAGCCAATTAAAAGTGGTTTTGATTTCATGATAACTTTGAATATGATCATTTTCGGAAATTGCTAGTCTAATTCGATTGAAATCGAGCCAATTAAAAGTGGTTTTCATTTCATGATAACTTCGGATTTGTTCATTTTCAAAAATTGCTATTCTAATTCGATTGGTATCGAGCCAATGAAAAGTGGCTTTTGATTTCATAATAACTTCGGGTTTATTCATTTTTTATGTAGTGCTAGTCGAATTTGATTGGAATCGAGCCAATGAAAAGTAGTTTTTGACTTCAAGATAACTTCGGATTTCTTCATTTTTGGCAAAATGCTAGTCTAATTCGATTGGAATCGAGCATATGAAAATTAGTCTTTGATTGTATGATAAATTCTGGTTCGATCATTTTCGACGAATTGCTAGTCCAATTCTATTGGAATCGAGCCATGGAAAAGTGGCTTTCGATTTCACGAAAACTTCGGGCTTGATCATTTTCGGCAATGTTGCTAGTGTAATTCGATTGGAATCGAGCCAATGAAAAGTGGTTTTTGATTTCATGATAACATCGTGTTTGATCATTTTCGGCGAATTGCTAGTCCAATTCTATTGGAATCGAGCCAATGAAAAGTGGTTTTTGATTTTATGATGACTTCTGGTTTGTTTGTTTTTGGCGACTTGCTAGTCCAATTCGATTGGAATCGAGCCAATGAAAAGTGATTTTTGATTTCATGATGACTTCGGGTTTGTTTGTTTTTGGCGAATTGCAAGTCTAATTCGATTGGAATCGAGCCAATGAAAAGTGGTTTTTGATTTTATGATGACTTCGGGTTTGTTTGTTTTGGGTGAATTGCTAGTCCAATTCGATTGGAATCGAGCCAATGAAAAGTGATTTTTGATTTCATGTTGACTTCAGGTTTGTTTGTTTTTGTCGAATTGCAAGTCTAATTCGATTGGAATCGAGCCAATGAAAAGGGGTTTTTGATTTCATGATAACGTCGGGTTTGTTCGTTTTCTGCTAATTGCAAGTCTAATTCGATTGGAATCGAGCCAATGAAAAGTAGTTTTTGATTTCATGATAACTTCGAGTTTGATTGTTTCCGAAAAATTGCTAGTCTAATTCGATTGGAATCGAGCCAATGAAAAGGGGTTTTTGATTTCATGATAACATCGGCTTTGTTCGTTTTTGGTGAATTGCTAGTCTAATTCAATTGCAATCGAGCCAATGAAAAGTGGTTTTGATTTCATGATAACTTCGAATAAGATCATTTTCGAAAATTGCTAGTCTAATTCGATTGAAATCGAGCCAATTAAAAGTGGTTTTCATTTCATGATAACTTCGGATTTGTTCATTTTCA
>NW_019241271.1:0-1712 GCF_002742605.1 Olea europaea var. sylvestris | reverse complement strand
TCCGATCAACCAGTCAAATTTTAGCCCATTCCGACACCGTCGTGAAAAATGACGAAATTGCCCCCGGCGCAATTTTTGTTTCCAATCAACCTGTCAAATTTTAGCCCATTCCGACACCGTCGTGAAAAATGACGAAATTGTCCCCGGCGCAATTTTTGTTTCCGATCAACCTGTCAAATTTTAGCACATTCCGACACCGTCGCGAAAAATGACAAAAATGCCCCCAGCGCGATTTTCGTTTCCGATCAACATGTCAAATTTGTGCCCATTCCGACACCCTCACGAAAAATGACGAAATTGCCCCTAGCACGATTTTTGTTTCCGATCAAACTGTCAAATTTGGGCCCATTCCAATACCGTCGCGAAAAATGACGAAGAGGCCCCCGGCGCGATTTTTGTTTCCGATCAATCAGTCAAATTTTAGTCGATTTCGACACCGTCGGGAAAAATGACGAAATTGCCCCTGGCGCGATTTTTGCTTCCGATCAACCTGTCAAATTTTAGCCCATTCCGACACCGTCACGAAAAATATCGAAATTACCCCCGGCGCGATTTTTGTTTCCGATCAATCAGTCAAATTTTAGTCGATTTCGACACCGTCGGGAAAAATGACGAAATTGCCCCTGGCCCGATGTTTGTTTCCGATCAACCAGTCAAATTTGAGTCCATTCCGACACCGTCGCGAAAAATGACGAAATTTCACCTGGCGCGGTTTTTATTTCCGATCAACCTGTCAAATTTTAGCCCATTCCGACACCGTCACGAAAAATATCGAAATTACCCCCGGCGCGATTTTTGCTTCCAGTCAACCAGCCGAATTTCAACTAATTCCGACACCGTCCTGAAAAATAACGAAATTGCCCTCGACGCGGTTTTTGTTTCAAGTCAACCTGCAAAATTTCAGCCCATTTCGACACTGTCGCGAAAAACGACGAAATTGCCCCTGGCACGATTTTTGTTTCCGATCAACCTATCAAATTTTAGCCCATTTCGACACCGTCGCGAAAAATGACGAAATTGCCCCGGCACGATTTTTGTTTCCGATCAACCTGTCAAATTTGAGCCCATTCCGACACCGTCGCGAAAAATGAAGAAATTGCCCCCGGCGCGATTTTTGTTTCCGATCAACCTGTCAAATTTGAGCCCATTCCGACACCGTCGCGAAAAATGAAGAAATTGCCCCCGGCGCAATTTTTGTTTCCCATCAACAAGCCGAATTTTAGCCCATTCCGACACCGTTGCGAAAAACGACGAAATTGCGCCTAGCCCGATGTTTGTTTCCGATCAACCCGTCAAATTTGAGCCCATTGCGACATCGTCGCGAAAAATTACGAAATTGCCCCCGATGCGATTTTTGTTTCCGATCAACCTGTCAAATTTTGGCCCATTCCGACACCGTCGCAAAAAATGACGAAATTGCCCCCGACGCGGTTTTTGCTTCCAATCAACAAGCCGAATTTCAGGCCATTCCGACACCGTTGCGAAAAATGACGAAATTGCCCCTGGCGCGGTTTTTTTCCGATCAACCTGTCAAATTTTAGCCCATTCCGACACCATCGCGAAAAATGACGAAATTGCCCCCGGCACGATATTTACTTCTAGTCAACCAGCCAAATTTAAGCCCATTCCGACACCGTCGCGAAAAATGACGAAATTGCCCCAGGCCCGATGTTTGTTTCCGATCAACCTGTCAAATTTGAGTCCATTCCGAC
>NW_019241270.1:0-1712 GCF_002742605.1 Olea europaea var. sylvestris | reverse complement strand
AATTCATTGTTTAGTTTTAATTTGTGCAAAAAAGTAATTTATTGGATATTCGATATTAATTAACTTGATATAACAATAATCTTTTAAGTAAACTGCGACTATTTAGAAAATACTCATCAAATCAAAATAGAACGATATTGTATAGTTGCACTTGCAACTATTAATATAACAAAAAGAACATCAATATGAATTTTATTCGTACGTCATCTTTATATAAAAATGACTTTTCTAAAACTATTTTATGATAAGTACATAAAAGGATTGCTTTCACCAAAATATAATAATGGTTTCAGTCACAACAATATATTATGATATAAAAAGATTTCTTTCACCAAAATATAATAATAATTTCAGTCACAACATATTTTTGCTTGGAGTTCTATAAAAATAAAATAGTACAAAACCAATCGTCCATATTTATTCTGGCACAAAGTATGTAAATCGATTTTAACTTTGTCCAAACGTGTGACTATTGTTTCTATTTGCAACGGAGCTATTGACTCGAGTGAGTTGGAAACGTGTGAAAATAATGTGGAAGAGGTGCAGCTTAATTGATCCCCTTCTTCTTGTTATTGTTCTCTGAAAGTAATTCTCTATTACATATTGTTCACATATTAAGCTGGAATTGGATCTCAAGCAAAAAAAATAGGCTACTTATATGAGTTCCCAACATTCCAGTTAACTCATCCTCGAACTAATTGTGGGCATTATAATTTCATGGTTCACATCATTCTCATCATCTTCATTATGGATTTATAGTTAGCCTTATAATTTATCATTTAATATCTTAATTCCTCTCTTTTTCTCTCGTTTTTATCGAATTTGAAAATAACTCTCTCACTCTCCCTCTCTCTACTAACGTTAAATTTGACCCTTTTTTTATGTAATATAATATCACTATTGTTTAGCAATAATAGTCATCAATTACATTACTCTTCTTCACAACTTTCATAATTAAACTTTCCCCGAGACGGAGAAAACCAAATTGAAAACATAAGTTTTTGTAGTTGCAAAAATGTCTTAAAAATTTTAATATTAATTTTGTGGACCAAATAAACAAAGTCCTCGAGTGCCAAAATTTTGACTAAAGGTGCCTAACTCGATGACCTTAAAAAATAGACGATAATACGACAAATGTAAGCATCACCTTAATATAAATAAATAAATAAATTGTATTATATGTCAATAGATGAAGTAGACATTTAACTAAACTTACTAAAAAATTATTTTTTGTTTTTAAATATATTAAATAATTTCTTATTTTACTTGTTATTTCAAAATTATTGTCAAAACGAGTCTACCAAATTCCGTCAATGCATGATAAATCTATACCAAAATTGAAAATCCCTACAAATTATCAAATCAACTTAAAGATATCGACATCTGATACGAATTTATTCTACCAAAATTATTTAATTTCAAGAAAGAGAAAAGTAATTGAAAGAAAAATTCCAAGAATTTGAGAAGTGGGGGAGTAGAGTGAAGAGTGTTGATGAAATCATGTGGTAAATTGATGATTAGAAAAATCCCACCATTTGACCTTTGATGCTCAACCAACAATAATATTTCTTACAAGTCATCATGGGCTGGAGTACCCTATGGAATTATTTTTTCTTCAAGAACATGTCCAAATGGAATAATGCCATAATCCACTTTCTTCAAACAACTTGACATTATAATAGTCAAAAACATATCTATAAAAGATTAATCGG
>NW_019241269.1:0-1712 GCF_002742605.1 Olea europaea var. sylvestris | reverse complement strand
GTGGGTCGTGTATTATAAATACACACGTTTGAGAAGCCAAAGAGTCCTGCTGTTTCGTCTGCTCTCTTTAACTCTCTCTAGATTCATAGCTCTGTAGACTATATTTATATACGCCTATATCTATTGAGAGAGGGTAGGAGTATACAGAATGTCGCAAAACGCGAAATTGATGCCGAATCTGGATGAAAAGAGTACGAAGGTGCTGAATTTGACGGTGCTGCAGCGAATCGATCCGTTTGTCGAAGAAATTCTAATCACCGCTGCCCATGTTACCTTATACGAATTCAACGTTGATACAAGCCAATGGGTACGGTATCACATGCACTGAATCTAGGAATTTATGTACTGTGCGTGTGGATATGCGGGCTAATATCTATTGCCGAGTTTGACTTATTGATTTTCAATGCTTCTGTGTGAAGGTTTTTATTTTTTTTGTTTTTATTTTTTCAGAGTCGAAAGGATGTGGAAGGTTCTCTCTTTGTGGTTAAAAGGTGGTTTTTTTCCCCGGAATTTCTCTGAATTTCGACTGTGTTTTTAGGCTGAGTTTTTAGGGGTTTTTACTTTGTTGGCTCCAATTCCTCTGATTTTGCTTTTTTTGGGTGGGTGGGGAATTTTATGTGAATTGTGCAATTTTCATGGTACAATGTTTTCATTAATTTTTGGTTCTGGCGTTTCAGGAATGCTCAACCTCGTTTCCAGTTTATAGTAATGAATCGCCGGAATACAGGTTACTCATTATATTTGGTTACATTTTGTTGAATAATATAGGAAATTGATTGCAATTAATAAGAAATTGTGTCAAAATGCAATTAATACAAGCATGGATGATGGTCTATTTGTGATAAGATGCCCCTTTTTATTGATTTGAGCAGATAATTTGGTGGAGAATCTATTGGCAGATTTTGAGTATGAAGTGCAGGTTCCATATTTGTTGTATCGTAATGCTGCTCAAGAGGTAAATGGAATATGGTTCTACAATGCACGTGAGTGTGAAGACGTTGCGAATCTCTTTAGCAGGTTGATTTTTTATTCTATTCCTCTTCTCCGTATTCTTATTTAAATCCTATATCTACTCAAAATCAGTAAATTCAAAATATCTCTTTTTTCTGCGTGTGTAGTAGTATTGTCTGTTTATGTATTATTTGTTGCTTGCATTAGTAAGAAAGCACTGGTTATTAATGGCAATACTGAATATATGAATGCCTGGCCAATGCTTAATTTCAACTAACTGGAAGAATAAGGGAAGTTACTTTAAAACCTTGAATTCCTAGATTTTCTTGAAATCTGTGGATGTCAACAATTTTCATCATTGAAGGCTGATTAATTTTTTCTTGTGGATATCTATCATATGTCTTCATGCTGTTTAGCGTTAATTATGCATGTAGTAATAAGGTCAAGAATACCAATAGGTAGAAGTTAGCTAGCTTTGAATTCCAGAAATTTTTGCAAGTCATGTAAGATTGCCAATAGAGGAAGCTTAACCTGGGTGATGTAATATGAGAAGTAAATAATTTAAATAAATATGAAAATCAGTTCAAATGAAATTGAGAGTGCTTTTCATTATGAAAATCAATTTTCTGTCTCCTTGATTATGATTCTATTAATGCTGGATGTTGAAGATAATATTGTTAACATACACCCCCATTCCTTGTTCAGTGTTCTTTTCGTAATGAAATACAATATTCTGTATACTTGATTTATGATTCTATTAA
>NW_019241268.1:0-1712 GCF_002742605.1 Olea europaea var. sylvestris | reverse complement strand
TAGTTTTCAGAAAGCAAAGCTGACAGAAATGTAGATGTTTACAGAAACTTGATATTCTATGTGTCACCTTCCAAATGCCCCGTGTGGCAAATTTATAGGACGAGTATTTCAAATATTTATACTGTTGGTCCCAAACATATTGCTTCATTAACAAGTTAGTTCAAAACCTTTGAACATGAACAAATTGATTCCTATATAGGTGCACAGTAAATCTCCAACAACATAATCCATCTAAATTTATGTGCAACAGTAATTTTATGAATTCTAAATTTTGCATTTCAATTTAGTCGTTAAAAAATTTGAGTTGCTCTCGACATATTTTCAAATTGGCAAAATATATATTCACACAATATATATATATGTGTGTGTGTGTATGTGTGTGTGTGTGTGTACATATTTTATAAGTGCATCACATTTTAATTGTATGAAATGTTCATAACATTTAGTCATTGTCATGATAATGCTTCCAACTTTTTTTCATTGTATTCTTATTTTGAGTCTTCATTAGATAGTATATCTTGTTCGTTTTATAATTATTTCTATCAAAAAAATTTAAGAGGGAATAAACAAATTTATTTACTCCTTATGTATTTAATAAGCAAAAAAAATAAATTCAAAATTATGATTAAATACTTGTCCATCGTTTTAAAGTACAATAATTGGATGAAAACATAGTCTAAAGTACAATAATTGGATGAATATATAGTCTAATCATGCATGTCTTTTCTGTTTTGGATATATAAAACATATCTAAGCATGTCAAATAACCATAGTCATGTCAAGATTAATAAAATTAACCGACCAAACTTTGAGCATCCTTAACTATGATTTTGAATGTCAATATATTCAAGAAAGCATTAGTCCTAATTTTATTTCATTTATAAGCATCAATATATTATGAATTACCGATACCACATCATAAGGGTCATTCACTTTGGAGACTGACAAACTACAATACGAACATTAGGAACATAAATTTAATTTTCATAACCATAATTTTATTTTAAATAATTTATTGCAACTAATGTAAATATCATAAACATTATAACCACGTACAGAATTAAATGTTAACACATGTCCAGAGTAAATATACATGTCATTCCAAACATTTAACTTATATAGGACCCATCATTAATATATATGCCTTACAATGAACTTCAAACCCAATCCAACAAATTTGTGCCATTAACAGTAATAAACGATCTTAATGACCAAATAATAAACAATAATTATCAATTTAGCTTTCATAATTGTGGAAACTTTTAATTTAAATATAACTCATTATTGTTCACATAATACATTGTTAACATTTATAAATGACTTAGTAGTTTTAATTATAAATACTAATCATATTAAACAAAACATTAGCCATTTAATTGGTCTTACATTATTATAATAGAAAAAATTGAATTAGAAATCATGTTAATTATTTAGATGGAGAGATCTATCAGGCTTAATTATAGTTGTCAACAGTAACTATAAGAAATATATAGAATTTCTCGTGTCTTGATATGTGAGTTTAGAATACAAATAATTTACAAGAAATATATAAAGAATTTACTATCAATGCACAAAATATGTAGAATATATCGTCTTCACGTCCACACTTTAATTAGTAAGATATTATTGCTTCAATATCCTTGAAATCATCAGTATATCAATGTTGATCAGAAAGTGAATTGAATATATATATATATATATATATATATATA
>NW_019241267.1:0-1712 GCF_002742605.1 Olea europaea var. sylvestris | reverse complement strand
AAAAGTACTTATGGGCCCAAAACGGACACCGTGTGCAAAAGTTACGCTCAATTCTTCTTACGCCGACTCTCCAAGCGTACCAAGTATGCAAGTGCTCATTCTTTCGAAAAATGGCCAAAATCCCTCATACGTCACGACGAAGTGGTGAGCTCAATCCAAAAGGGTCGCTACATTTCCCAAAACTACTTATGGGCCCAAAACGGACACCGTGTGCAAAAGTTACGCTCAATTCTTCTTACGCCGACTCTCCAAGCGTTCCCAATATGCAAGTGCTCGTTCTTTCGAAAAATGGCCGAAATCCCTCATACGTCACGACGAAGTGGTGAGCTCAATCGAAAAGGGTCGCTACATTTTCAGAAAGTACTTATGGGCCCAAAACGGACACCGTGTGCAAAAGTTACGCTCAATTCTTCTTACGCCGACTCTCCAAGCGTTCCAAATATGCAAGGGCTCGTTCTTTCCAAAAATGGCCGAAATCCCTCATACGTCACGGCGAAGCTGTGAGTTCAATCCAAAAGGGTCGCTACATTTCCGAAAAGTACTTATGGGCCCAAAACGGACACCGGGTGCAAAAGTTACGCTCAATTCTTCTTACGCCGACTCTCCAAGCGTTCCAAATATGCAAGAGCTCGTTCTTTCGAAAAATGGCCGAAATCCCTCATACGTCACGACGAAGTGGTGAGCTCAATCGAAAAGGGTCGCTACATTTTCAGAAAGTACTTATGGGCCCAAAACGGACACCGTGTGCAAAAGATACGCTCAATTCTTCCTACGCCGACTCTCCAAGCGTTCCAAATATGCAAGGGCTCGTTCTTTCCAAAAATGGCCGAAATCCCTCATACGTCACGACGAAGTTGTGAGTTCAATCCAAAAAGTTCTCTACATTTCAAAAAAATACTTATGGGCCCAAAACGGACACCGTGTGCAAAAGTAACGCTCAATTCTTCTTACGCCGACTCTCCAACCGTTCCAAATATGCAAGTGCTCGTTCTTTCGAAAAATGGCCGAAATCCCTCATACGTCACGACGAGGTTGTGAGTTCAATCCAAAAGGGTCGCTACGTTTCCAAAACTTACTTATGGGCCTAAAACAGACACCGCGTGCAAAAGTTACGCTCAATTCTTCCTACACCGACTCTCCAACCGTTCCAAGTATGGAAGTGCTCGTTCTTTCGAAAAATGGCCGAAATCCCTCATACGTCACGACGAAGTGGTGAGCTCAATCCAAAGGGGTCGCTACATTTCCAAAAAGTACTTATGGGCCCAAAACGGACACCGTGTGCAAAAGTTACGCTCAATTCTTCTTACGCCGACTCTCCAAGCGTTCCAAATATGCAAGTGCTCGTTGTTTCGAAAAATGGCCGAAATCCCTCATACGTCACGACGAAGTGGCGAGCTCAATCCAAAAGGGTCGCTACATTGCCAAAAAGTTCTTATGGGCCCAAAACGGACACCGTGTGCAAAAATTACGCTCAATTCTTCTTACGCCGACTCTCCAAGCGTTCCAAATATGCAAGTGCTTGTTCTTTCGAAAAATGGCCGAAATCCCTCATACGTCACGACGAAGTGGTGAGCTCAATCCAAAAGGGTCGATACATTTTCAAAAAGTACTTATGGGCCCAAAACGGATACCGTGCGCAAAAGTTACGCTCAATTCTTCTTACGCCGACTCTCCAACCGTTCCAAATATGCAAGTGCTCGTTCTTTCGAAAA
>NW_019241266.1:0-1712 GCF_002742605.1 Olea europaea var. sylvestris | reverse complement strand
AAAAAAAAAAAATAACACATAATTTCCTTGCTTAAAGAGCTTATTTATGTTGTATTTAACAAAAACAAATATTTTTCAAATCAGTCCCTATTTATCCCAATTTGTGTAAATTGGAAATAAAAAAAGCCTATGTTTTAGGCCCGACACTGCAAGCCCACAAAGCAAAGATTTCAGACACAAAACAGAAGGCGTTACACCTGAAGCAGTGTCTCAGTAATGCCAGACCGCTGTATTTTTTCAACTCGTAAAATTTTCCAGGCTCCAGAATATCTACATCATGTCCCGTGTGTTAATTGCATGATTTGTGTTGATTTTATCTTCTCCAATATCTCGATTTGAAAGCAAGGTATAATTGAACTTGATTGCCTTGTGTTTCCAATTTTTTTGGGGCAAATTTGATAGCTTTTATGGTAAACTCTAATTCTATCGTTCTGTGTTTTTATTAGTAGCTTAGATGATATGGGCTAGATTTTCCATCTTCTCATTTATAATATTTCTAAAATTTTGCCCTTTGTAAAAATCAATGATCTATCCGCCTTATGTTTGTAGAGTGATTCTGTTTATGCAAGATTTTCAAAATCCTTGTCATTTCTTACTTTATTTATTTGTTTGCTCTAGGGAAAGAACAAACAAATGCAATGACATCAAAGACGAGAAGAGGAAATAATCTTCCAAGTGAGATAGGAGATCGATTCAGTTGTTTATCAGACGAGATAATCAGTCATATTCTGTCCTTTCTTCCAGTAAAATCTGCTGTCCGAACAAGCATTCTGTCCAAGAGGTGGCAAAACCTCTGGAATTTTACAACAAATCTTGAATTTGAGGAGAACACTTTGATTGCAACTAGTTCTGTTTATGATGTAGAACATGTACTGAGTTGTTGCACATCACCACATATCAATAAGTTCTCTCTCACAGTAAATTGTTATGTTCATGATGAACGTCTTGAGTCATGGATAAATTACGTAATTAAGCGCAATGTACGTGAGCTCAGACTCGAGGGACCAGTTTTTCCACATTGTATTTTCACATGCAAGACCCTTACAGTTCTGGAACTCGAGTCTGGTGTACTATTTGATGATGAGGACATTCCTACTTGTTCTGATATTGATTCTGATTCCGATACTGATTCTGATGTACTATTTGATAACAAGGACATCCGGATTCCTACTTCTTTTGATCTCCCAAATCTGAAAACCTTCCGCTCATGTCTTCTCTATTATTCATGTGATTTCATGGAGAAGCTTCTCTCTAGTAGCCCCCTACTAGAGGATTTAACTATAGAGGGAACTGTAACAAGTGATTTTATATTTGATCTTTCATGTCCACTTTTGAAAAGATTGAAGATAGTGTTACGAGGACGAAAGGAACGTAAGGATGTGCAATGTAAAATTGTAATAAATGCTCCAAACCTTGAGTATCTAGAGCTTGTGGATATCTCAACAGTGGAATATGATGTGGAGAATTTGACATCAATAGCTGAAGTAAAAATTGATACAAGATGGGAAGTTTTTGTTAATAGATCAATACTTTGGCTTTTCAGGGCAATCGACACCTTGAAATCTTTATCATTGCACGACATTTTTATATCCGTAAGTTTCTTTGCATTTCCTATATATATTTGGCATCTGCTCTACCATGCAGTATCTAATCAGCAAACAATATCCTGCATTACATTGTATGCTTGTTCTCATTTTTTTCTTTAAAAAAAA
>NW_019241265.1:0-1712 GCF_002742605.1 Olea europaea var. sylvestris | reverse complement strand
GTCAGAGCAGTCATAATCGTTACGAACCAATGACAGAGTTGAGTTCTCGAACCATGCGTGCATTGCTTGGAGACCTCATACAGAATGTCGTTGAACAGGTAAATCTACGAAATGTTCATAATATGGAAAGATTTACCCAAAATGAGAATGCACATTATGACAACATGGCCAAACAACTGAATACATTAAATGAAATAATGAATAAGTTAGTAGGCTAAATTTGTCAGCCAGTTGTGCCTATTGCAAGTCACTTTCAAGTTAGGACAATTGTAGGACATAATTCCCCAGTCCTAAGTCCAAATCAAGGGATAGAATCACCTTTTGGTCCGTCTACTTCAAACCAGGGGATGGTGTAATGCCAAATCAGAATAGTGGTAATGGTACATCTAACTTGGGGGCAACCTAAATGCAAGAGACAATGTCCTAAATAATGGACAGAATACCCTACGTGTTAATGATGAAATAAATATTCAGGCTAATGGTAACAATGGCCCAAATCATGGCAACTTTGTTGCCAACCAAGCACCAAACATCAGGCCTCAGGCAAATCAACCGATCAACCAACCTGTAGGAATTCCATATGACCCTAACGTCATGTTGAGAAATCAAATTATGGAAATAGTACAGGATCGAATGGCTTTTGGGGTACGTCCTGTCATTAGGGCGACTTTCATAAAGCCATATCCTGATTGGGTAGATCAAGCATATCCATGGCCTAGAGGGTATAAAGTGCCAGAATTCTCATTATTTACCGTTTTAGGAGAGATGTCTACTCTAGAACACATAAAACGATTCACACTGTAAAGTGGTGAAGTAACCGACTACCATAAAATGAGGTTGTTCCCTAATTCATTAACAGGAGTAGCTTTCTCCTGGTTCATCAATTTGCCAGCGAACTCTGTTCAAACATGACAACAATTGGAGAAATTGTTCCATACTCAGTTTTATAAGACTAAGTCTGAAGTTACTTTGGCCGATTTGGCGAATCTACGTCAAATGCCAAACGAATGGGCAGAAGGTTTCCTTCAAAGGTTCAAGACAGTAAGAAGTAAATGTTTTGTACCTTTACCCGAAAAGGAGTTTGTTAAAATCGCTCTAAGTTGTCTAAGTTTTGATTTGAAAAAGAAATTCCAAGACAGGGAATTTCCTGATCTTTTCCAATTGAGCGCAAACGTAATTTGATATGAACGATTAATAAGAGATGAAGAGCAAATGAAAAATTCGAGCGAGGGGACTTATTATAGAGATCCAAAATTTGATGTTCATGCCATTAATGACGAGTATGACGATCAAATCGAAATGTGTTTGGCCGAATTAATTAAAGGAGACGCGTATACTTGTCCTATAATGGCTAAGTCTAGATCGTCGGGCAAGGATAAGCCTATAAAAGATGAAAACAAAAAGGCTAGAACGTTCTCGTTCGATGTAACCAATGCTGACCTTATATTTGATAAATTATATAAGGATAAGCAGATAAAACTGAGCGATAAACATAAGTTGCCAAGCCCAAAACAAACCAAGGGTAAAAAATATTGTAAGTGGCATAATGCATGGTCACATTTGACTAACAACTGTTTGGTTTTTCACCATGTGTTACAAGACGCCATTGAATCAGGACGAATTACGTTTGAGGATAAAAAGATGATGGCAGTGGATGAAAACCCTTTTTCACAGCCACTTGGGGTGAACATGGTGACGACTGGTTTCAAAAA
>NW_019241264.1:0-1712 GCF_002742605.1 Olea europaea var. sylvestris | reverse complement strand
AATAACAAAATAAATAAAAGTTACAAATTACAACCCTCCTCCTTTTTCCGGGCTTGGGACCGGCTACAATCAACGTAGACGGAGTTAAAATTGTACACGAATAAAATATTTCTTGTACAATTTTCTTAAATCAAATAAATTTAAAAAATACATTTCTTAAAGAAAAATAAATAATTTAAAAATTTACAACATCCTATGTTTGGATATGCTGCAACTCTTCGGCCATTATACTATCAACATGTTCTTGACCACGTAATTCTGCACATTCCCAATCCTTCAAACATATCAAAGCCTCCAATATATCTTCTTTTAGTCTTGATCGTTCATCTGATAAAATTCGACCACCTAAACTGAATGCAACCTCCGATGCTACCGTAGACATCGGAGGTGTTAGTAGATCACGTGCAATTTTTGATACGATTGGATATTGCCTTTCTTTACATCTCCACCAATTTAAAAGATTAAATTCTTGTAATTCGTTCGGTTGCAACACACTACGAACATCCACGCACATATACCTAGCTAATTCAGAAGGAATTTGAAGATTTGTACCACCAATATTGATCGCTCTAGATGTTAATGAGCTAGAACTAGAACTAAATGAAGGAGCACTTGTATTGTTATCTAAATAATTCCATAAATTTTCGGGATTTGTTGAAATATTTCTAGAAAAAGAACTTTGGGAAGTAGAACTACGTTGACATTCCTTTTCAGCATAATAATTATACATTTCACATGTGTGATAATTCTATATTCAAAAAATCTGATATCCCCTTTACAGTAGTTTTTGTGCCAGTTAAATTAAGTCGAGGATCCATTACTGAAGTTAAAAGAAATAAAGAAGGCAACTCTTCCCAATATTTATAAAATTTTAATTCCATAGAGTAGATTACATCAGCAAAAAGTGGCAAATTCCTATATTTATGAAATGCTTGTGAAATGTAGAAAAAATGTTGTAAAACAAGAGAAGATGTAGGGTAATAAACACCGCTACATTCCTTTGTAGCGTCGAAAAAAGGTTGTAAGAATTTTTTCACGTAAAATGCAATAGTCCATTCCTAATCTTCCAAATTATGTTCGGGTCCGAGTGTATGCCTACCATTATAATATAGTGAAATTACTTTATCGTAATTTTCATACGAATGTAACATAAGATATGTAGAGTTCCACCTATGTGTTACATTAGTGGCAAATGATTTCTCCTGTAATCCATACTCTGCACACAAACTATTAAATACTTGTTTTCTTGCTGGTTATACAGTAATAAAATTTATTGCTTGTCTAATTTTATCTAAAGGTGAACTTATATGTTCTAATCCAGCTTTTACAATCAAATTAATAATATGACATACACAACGTTGATGAAAAAATTAATTTCCAAATACAGGGTTAAGATCAGCAATAAATCTTTCAATAACAACTTTGTTCACTGCAGCATTATCAAAAGTAAAACTTCGAACCATATCTTGTATACCATATTCCTGTATAATATCTTTTAAAACCATGTATATGTTAGTGGCATCATGGGAAAATTCTACACATCTGAATGCAATAATTCTTTTATGTAGAAGCCACAGGTGATCAATATATTGTGCCGTAGCAGCAATATAACATTTTCTATTACAACCGGTCCATAAATCAGAAGTAAACGATATAACACTATTTTTATGCTACCCGAACGAAGAGTATTTCTAGAATAAGAAGAATACCTC
>NW_019241263.1:0-1712 GCF_002742605.1 Olea europaea var. sylvestris | reverse complement strand
GTAAGTTCCTTGAAGTCTTCAAGAAACTGCATATCAACATTCCATTTGCTGAAGCACTTGTCCAGATGCCGAGCTATGCAAAACTCTTGAAGGATATCCTTTCCAACAAGCGAAAGATAGAAGAACACGAAACAGTAATGTTGACTGAGAAATGCAGCGCTGGAATCCAGAGAAAGCTACCCCCAAAACTGAAAGATCCAGGGAGTTTTACTGTACCCTGCACTATTGGAGACTGTTACTTTGATAAAGCTTTGTGTGATTTGGGTGCAAGTATTAATCTAATGCCTCTTTCTGTTTTCAGGAAACTCGGCTTGGGAGAAGCAAAAGCCACAACAGTGACATTGCAGTTAGCAGATCGATCCCTTACACATCCAAGAGGAATCATTGAAGACGTGCTGGTAAAAGTGGAGAAGTTCATATTTCCAGCTGATTTTCTTATCTTGGACATGGAAGAAGATAAAGATGTTCCACTCATTTTGAGGCGACCTTTCTTAGCCACTGGGAAAGCAATTGTAGATGTTCAGAAGGGGCAGCTGATATTAAGGCTTGGTGACGAGCAAATCTCATTCAACGTGTTCAAAGCAATGAAATTCCCTACTGAGACAGACAGTTGTTTCCAGATCGATGTAGCCGACCGAATAGTTCAAGATACATTTCGGCTACATCATCCTTCCGATGCATATGAGGCATGCATTGCACATTCACAATCCACCCATTCTAAATCAAGTGAGATTGAGACATGTGCTCGGTTTTTGAAGAGTAGCCAGCCATATATGCGCAGACGCTACTATGAAGAGCTGGGAACTAGAACTGCAAAATCAGTGCCATCTATTGTGAAACCGCCCAAATTGGAACTCAAACAACTGCCACCACATCTTCGATATGCGTACCTGGGGGAATCTTCTACACTACCTGTTATTATTTCAAACACTGTCAGTGAGATAGAGGAAGAGAAACTACTTCGGGTGTTAAGGGAAAATAAAACAGCTATTGGATGGTCGATTGCAGATATAAAGGGGATCAGCCCATCTATATGCATGCATAAGATACTTATGGAGGAAAAATTTAAACCAAGCATTGATGGACAGCGGAGATTGAATCCACATATGAAGGAAGTGGTTAGAGCTGAGGTATTGAAGTTGCTCGATGCAGGCATTATTTATCCAATATCAGATAGTACATGGATCAGTGCAGTGCAAGTTGTTCCCAAGAAAGGGGGAATCACAGTGATAGAAAATGAGAGAAATGAGTTGATTCCTACACGGACAGTGACTGGATGGAGAGTGTGCATTGACTACCGTAAGCTTAACTCAGCTACTCGAAAGGATCACTTTCCATTACCGTTCATTGAGCAGATGTTGGAGAGATTAGCAGGGCATTCGCACTACTGTTTCCTAGATGGGTACTCCGGGTATAATCAGATTCCAGTGACACCAGACGATCAGGAGAAGACCACCTTCACTTGCCCCTATGGCACCTTTGCGTACAGAAGGATGCCATTTGGATTATGCAACGCTCCCGCTACCTTTCAGCGCTGCATGATGGCTATTTTCTCAGACATGATTGAGAAATTCATCGAGGTATTCATGGATGACTTCTCTATGTTTGGATCTTTATTTGATGAGTGCCTAGAGCATCTAAGTCTTGTGCTACAACGGTGTACAGAGACCAACTTGGTGTTGAATTGGGAGAAATGTCACTTTATGGTGCAA
>NW_019241262.1:0-1712 GCF_002742605.1 Olea europaea var. sylvestris | reverse complement strand
GTTCATGATTGCAAATTGATATTTTTACCAGTATCAATTTTGAGGGTGATGTTAATGAGGTTAAATAAGATTATAGAGATCGTTGAAGATTACGGCTTGACGTCTATATTATCATTATAATTATATTCTATATAAATATTTCAATTATAAGTTATCATTAGTTAATATTGT
Organism: Olea europaea var. sylvestris; assembly: GCF_002742605.1. Taxonomy (NCBI): domain Eukaryota; kingdom Viridiplantae; phylum Streptophyta; class Magnoliopsida; order Lamiales; family Oleaceae; genus Olea; species Olea europaea. Next base: position 1,541 of record NW_019241262.1, on the reverse strand, counting down.
AATTGATTCCTACCATATTTAATGGTGATTTTGGCTCAATATAATTAGAGAGCATCTCACATCGAGGGGAATCGAGTCTTTTAGAGTATTATTGAGTTTATTTGACAAGCCGTTCATGAAAATGTTGCAGAAGACCATGTAATCTTAGAAATTAACTCACTGAGGTATGCTATTTAATTTCCTAGCTAGTTTCTTTTGATCTTATTGTACGTTAGAGAGATTTCATATCATGCATAGTAATTCATTGTATTAGTTAATGATGAAGGTAAAGTACACCTGAATATGCTACAAAGAAATGCCTATGGAACAAAAACATGAAAGAGAGATTGAAGAAGATAACTAAATAGCCCAATTATAATTCACTAGTTTTCTTATCTAGGGCGTGTAAAAATTTTCACAATATTTTCCTTTACTTCTGTTGTGATATTGGGCTGCCTCACTATACTTTGGCCGAAGCTTGGGTCCGGGTTGAAATCCAGTTATTTGAATGAAGTTGTGTTTCCTCTAAAGCACGTTTTTTACTCCTCCTTGAAGAATTGATCTGGCCTTACACATGGCCATCTCATTGCCATTGATGGGCGACTCTTTGGCTTGCACCATTTAAAGTTTCGTGCCCTTTCATTCCCTCGTGTGAGAACTAAGTGTTCTAGGGTTTCTATTCTCTCTGTCATGCCATGTATTCTTTGGGTTGTATTCTAATATCTATAATTTGAGTGATTATCAAAGTATACTCAGGGGGTGTTTGTTTTTCATTTTTGTAAAAATGAGAATGAAAAATATAGCCGTTATTGGTCCAACACAAGAGATAGAAATTTAAATTTGACGGCGTAATGTGATGGATAACGATCGTATTTTTCATTTTAATGAGGAAGGAATGGAAAACAAACAGGTGCTAAGTGTATATTTGTGAGAGATTGATACCGGTGTGAGATTTGTACTATGTGTTTGAGGAAAGACAGTGAAAAAATCCTTGATTTTTTCGATCTAGAACTCTATCTACTTAGTAGATGCTCAATGTGGTGAGTAGGCCATACAGTTGAACATCCGGGATCTTTGTGGCGAAAAAAATCCTTTGTGTTTGTTTTTATGTTTCCTACAATTTACATTTTTGAGTTTATTGTGGTTAAACTTGATTTCGAATAACTATCTGGGACCAACAAATTCCACAAATTTCCAGTAAATTTTCCCTTCATGTACTGTAGTTCCTACTGTCTTAACTTCTATCAAATCATTCCTTTATAACATATTTTAGAATAAGTGTTAACCCTTTTTTAAGTTTTTTTTGTTAGAAGAGTAAGATACTGTCAATAGCTAGCCGATAGGCATTTAGATGAACATGTGTAATGCCCTAATCCACTGCTCCTTGTCACTTTTGTAACATTTTACATAACTAACGTAAAGAAACTATTGTTAAGATCGATTGACCAATAATGCAGGAATTGAGATTTAATGAATACAACTTATTGTAATTGAAGTATTGAACAAGATCACAAATAACTCAAAAACAAGATTAAAGCAAGTAGAAGAAGAACAGGCAGAAG
>NW_019241261.1:0-1712 GCF_002742605.1 Olea europaea var. sylvestris | reverse complement strand
CCGGGGGTAATTTCTTTATTTCTCGTGACTGTGTCGGAATTGACTAAAATTTGACAGGTTTAACGGCAACAAAAACTGCGCCGGGGGCAATTTCATCATTTTTCGCGACGGTGTCGGAATGGGCTAAAATTTGACAGTTTGATCGGAAACAAAAATCGCGCTGGGTAAATTTCGTCATTTTTCGCAACTGTCGGAATTGTTTAAAATTTGACTGGTTGATCGGAAACGAAAATAGCGCCGGGGACAATTTCGTCATTTTTTGCGACTGTGTCGGAATGGCCTAATATTTGACTGGTTGATCAGAAACAAAAACCTCGTCGGGGGCAATTTCGTCATTTTTCGCAACTGTGTCAGAATAGGCTGAAATTTGACAGGTTGATCGAAAATAAAAATCGCGTTGGGGGCCATTTCATCATTTTTATCGACTGTGTCGGAATGGGCTAAAATTTGACTAGTTGATCGGAAACAAAAACCGCGCCTGGGGCGATTTCGTAATTTTTCGCGATTGTGATGGAATGGGTAAAAAATTGACAGGTTGATCGGGAACAAAGACCGTGCCAGGGGCAATTTCGTCATTTTTTGCAATGGTGTCGGAATGGGCTAAAATTTGACTGGTTGATCGGGAACAAAAATCGCGCCGGGGGCAATTTCGTCATTTTTCGCGACTGTGTCGGAATGGGCTAAAATTGGACTGGTTGTTCGGGAACAAAAATCGCGCCGGGGGCAATTTCGTCATTTTTCGCGACTGTGTCGGAATGGGCTCAAATTTGACTGGTTGATCAGGAACAAAAATCGCGCCGGGGTCAATTTCGTCATTTTTCGCGCCTGTGTCGGAATTCGCTCAAATTTGACTGGTTGATCGGGAACAAAAATCGTGCGGGGGTCAATTTCGTCATTTTTTGCGACTGTGTCGGAATGGGCTGAAATTTGGCAGGTTGATAGAAAATAAAAATCGCGTTGGGGGCAATTTCATCATTTTTCTCGATTGTGTCGGAATGGGCTAAAATTTGACTGGTTGATCGGAAACAAAAATCGCGTTTGGGGCAATTTCGTCATTTTTCACGACTGTGTCGGAGTGGGCTGAAATTTGACAAGTTGATCGGAAACAAATATCGCGTCGGGGTCAATTTCGTCATTTTTCGCGACTGTGTCGGAATGTGCTCAAATTTGACAGGTTGATCGTGAACAAAAACCGCGCCGGGGGCAATTACGTCATTTTTCGCGCCTGTGTCGGAATTGGCTAAAATTTGACAGGTTGATCGGAAACAAAAATCGCGTTTGGGGCAATTTCGTCATTTTTCACGACTGTGTCGGAGTGGGCTGAAATTTGACAAGTTGATCGGAAACAAATATCGCGTCGGGGTCAATTTCGTCATTTTTCGCGACTGTGTCGGAATGTGCTCAAATTTGACAGGTTGATCGTGAACAAAAACCGCGCCGGGGGCAATTACGTCATTTTTCGCGCCTGTGTCGGAATTGGCTAAAATTTGACAGGTTGATCGGAAATAAAAATCGATCCGGGGGCAATTTCGTCATTTTTTGCGACTGTGCCGGAATGGGTTGAAATTTGACAGGTTGATCGAAAACAAAAATCGAGCCGGGGTCAATTTCGTCATTTTTCACGACTGGGTCGGAATGGGCTCAAATTTGACTGGTTGATCGGGAACAAAAATCGCGCCGGGGTCAATTTCGTCATTTTTCACGACTGTGTC
>NW_019241260.1:0-1712 GCF_002742605.1 Olea europaea var. sylvestris | reverse complement strand
ACCTGTCAAATTTGAGCCCATTCCGACACCGTCGCTAGAAATGAGGAAATCCCCCCCGGATGGATTTTTGTTTCCGATCAACCGGTCAAATTTGAGCCCATTCCGACACCGTCGCGAAAAATGACGAAATTACCCTTAATGCGATTTTTGTTCCCGATCAACCAGTCAAATTTGAGCCCAATCCGACACCGTAGCGAAAAAGGAAGAAATTGACCCTGGATAAATTTTTGTTTCCGATCAACCTGTCAAATTTGAGCCCATTCCGACACCATCGCGAAAAATGACGAAATTGCCCCTGGCGCGGTTTTTGTTTTAGATCAACCTGTCAAATTTGAGCCCATTCCGGCACCGTCGCGAAAAATGACGAAATTGCCCCTTGAGAGATTTTTGTTCCCGATCAACCTGTCAAATTTGAGGCCATTTTGACTCCGTCGCGAAAAATGACAAAATTGCCCCCGGATAAATTTTTGTTTCCGATCAACCTATTAAATTTTAGCCCATTCTGACACCGTCGCGAAAAATGACGAAATTGCCCTTGGTGCGATTTCTGTTCCCGATCAACCCGACAAATTTGAGCCCAATCCGACACCGTCGCGAAAAATAAAGAAATTGACCCTGGATAAATTTTTGTTTCCGATCAACCTGTCAAATTTGAGCCCATTCTGACACCGTCGCGAAAAATGACGAAATTGCCCCTTGAGCGATTTTTGTTCCCGATCAACCTGTCAAATTTGAGGCCATTCCGACTCCGTCGCGAAAAATGACAAAATTGTCCCCGGATAAATTTTTGTTTCCGATCAACCTGTCAAATTTGAGCCCATTCCGACAACGTCGTGAAAAATGACGAAATTCCCCCGGATCGATTTTTGTTTCCGATCAACCTGTCAAATTTGAGCCCATTCTGACACCGTCGCGAAAAATGGCGAACTTGCCCTTGGTGCGATTTTTGTTCCCGATCAACCAGTCAAATTTGAGCCCAATCCGACACCGTCGCGAAAAATGACGAAATTGATCCTGGATAAATTTTTGTTTCTGATCAATCTGTCAAATTTGAGCCCATTCCGACACCGTCGCGAAAAATGACGAAATTTTCCCCGGATCGATTTTTGTTTCCGATCAACCTGTCAAATTTGAGCCCATTCCGACACCGTCGTGAAAAATGACGAAATTCCCCCCGGATCGATTTTTGTTTCCGATCAACCTGTCAAATTTGAGCCCATTTTGACACCGTCGTGAAAAATGACGAAATTCCCCCTGGATCGATTTTTGCTTCCGATCAACCTGTCAAATTTGAGCCCATTCCGCACCGTCGCGAAAAATGACGAAATTTTCCCAGGATAAATTTTTGTTTCCAATCAACCTGTCAAATTTGAGCCCATTCCGACACCGTCTAGAAAAATGACGAAATTCCCCCTGGATCGATTTTTATTTCCGATCAACCTGTCGAATTTGAACCCATTCCGACACCGTCGCGAAAAATGACGAAATTGCCCTTGGCCCCATTTTTTTTCCCGATCAAACTGTCAAATTTGAGCCCATTCCGACTCCGTCGCGAAAAATGACGAAATTGCTCCCGGCGCGATTTTTGTTTACGATCAACTTGTCAAATTTGAACCCAATCCGACACCGTCGCGAAAAATGACGAAATTGCCCCTGGATAAATTTTTGTTTCCGGTCAACCTGTAAAATTAGAGCCCATTCCGACACCGTCG
>NW_019241259.1:75697-104977 GCF_002742605.1 Olea europaea var. sylvestris | reverse complement strand
TGCAGCACTTTGGTTCTGGAGAATAGTTGCAGTCTTAGCTATATGCTGGCCCAATAAATCCTCAACCGATCACTTTCTCGATTGTTGTTGGAACCCTGGTGGTTTATTTGGAATATTTTCTTCTTAACGTTGATTATTGGCCTACGAGAAATTTGGATGATTCCTCTAGCCCAGATTATATGTGTTCGAATAGGGGTTGTCTTGTTGCATCTGAAATTTTTGCGTATAATTGACCTCTTCAGGCGGAATTACATGTGTGGAGGCTAAATGGCATCTTTCTATAATATGATCTACCCTGTAGCCTTTGTAAACCGGTTTTGATTGGTGTACCATGTTCACATTTTTAGTGAGGCTATCTAATTTTTTTGTTAGTGCTTCCAGTTGGGCTACCAATGATGAAGTTATGTCAACATTGTGTAATCCTGTTGTCCTCCTTGGCACTTCCCTATCTATTGGCCACATGGACTAATTTTTTGCAATTCACTCAAAAAGGTCCAAGGCAATATCCAACGAAATATCCAGTATTGATCGTCCTTTAGAAGCATCTACGATGTTATGAAATTCAGGTCTCAAACCTGAATAGAATAAGCAGATTTTTTATTTTTTAGGAATATTCATAGTAGGGCACATTCTGAAATACTATTTGAATCTGTTCTATGCTTCTAGATAGCTCTCGAGATCATTTTGCTTGAACGTATGGATTTCATTCCTAATATGATGGACTTGGGACAGCGGAAAGAATTTCAATGTGAACTTTTGATCCATATCATTCCATGAAACAATGCCCCCAAGAATTAAATAATTTAGCCATTTTCATGCCCTCCTTTAACATGTGAGGAAATAGACGCAGTCGAAAAGCATCCGCAAACTCCTTCGTGGCTGATCATATTGCAGAGCATCAAGAGGGCCTAAATATGTTCGTGAGGATTGTCTATTGATCTCACAGAGAACATGATGTCTTGATGATTTTGGAATGATAACATTATATGCAATATGGAAGTTGGCCTGCCCAAAAGGTAGGTAGATGATAGCCGGTTGCACAAGAGCTGGCACGAAATTTACATAATCCTTCACTAAAGCGTCACCATGATTTGCAATTGCCCTTGGCTGATCTGGATGAGGTCGTGGTAACGGGTTCTGAGCTTAATTCTGATGTTGATTTTCTATCATATCTCTCACTTGTCTCTGTTCTCTTCTTCGCTGTCTAAAAGTTCTTTCGATTTCAAAATATATCGGAAGAAACTCGATCTCGTCATAATTTTGCATAAACTGTGATTTTCTGAAAAGAGAAAAACGATAGACTTAGATAGTTCAATGAATTTCCTTAAACAAATAAAGTAAAGAAAAAAGAAAAAGAAATAAAAACTTCAAATCTAAAAATTACTAATTTACTAAAATTATTCTCCGACAACGGCACCAAAAACTTGTTCGTGCGAAACCTGTAAGCGTATGAAATCGTTGACAAGTAATACATTTAATGAGTTAAGAGTATCGTCCCACGATAAATAAAATTTAATTGAGTGTACTGGGCCTTAATTAGATTTAAAGTAAACAAAATAAAAGCGTTTTGTGATTAATCTACGAAAGCAAGTAAAATGCGAATTTAATACGTGTATGGAAAGAGTGTATTGGATTACGAATCCACCTATTATTATCTATTTCAATTCTTGACTATTTAGCTAGTTTCGTTCATCTATTCTTGACGATTGATAATTCTATTGTAATTAATTTTTTTCAAGACAAATTAAATCTATTTTAATAACAATCCGAATCTACTCCTAGTCCGAATTCAAATGAATAGAACGTATTTAATTTCTCAATTATCTTAAAAATTACACACGTGATAAATTTTATTCCTAAAATTTATTGCACACATATTAATCAAGCGGTGTATAGACCTATTGTGAGTTTTCCAACACTATAACAAGCAACTATATATTTAATTGGTGATCAAACAATCAAATAATAAAATTAAGCATGCATGATTAATCAAGAATTGCAATAATTTAACGAAACCCGTGCTTTAAATTAAAAATAAATAATAAATAATTTCATCTTCATTCAATACATGAGAGGAATTAACCTTCCATAATGTTGGAATTAAATACGTAAAAGTGGAATGACATTACCAATAAATCGACGGAACGTAATTAATTCTCCATTTTTTCTGCACTCCTGAGCGTGTGTGTATATATATATATATCAATTCCAGGCAGCCCGCTTTTCGATGTAAACGAACTCAATCCAGCCACCAAGTTTTCTCCCTCTGTCCGCGCGCGTGTCTCTCTTTATATATGCTTCCCAAGCTGCCACGTTGTACATGTATGTTTGTGTATATATTACTTACAATCGCAAACTTTGACTACCTCAACAAAATCCAACTGTTATTCCAATTCCTCTCCTCAAATTGGCGTGTGCCATGTATATATATATTTATCTATAGCCATTGTTTGAACCAAAAACCACATTATTTTCATAAAAATGTATTTTTAAATAGTATATTAATAAAAAATGTGTTATTAAAAATAAGGAAGAGTTTTAGATTTGCGTGTAATATTATTTTATTAAAGAATGTATGATTGAAATAATATTAAATTACTGTTTAAAAATAAATTTTTTTCAAAAAATTTGACTCACGTGATCAGCTCTTGCAAAGTAGTAGACCACTTGTTTGACTCCAAAAAGGAACCCTTTTTTGGTCTTTTATCCCAGCAGCCGGCAATTGTATCTCTTCCCTCCTTAGTTTGCTGCCTTTTTCAATGTCTATATATGATAATTTCCCGAAGGCAGCCCTCAATTCTTTTACCGTTTTCTTAGCCGCAAGTCACAAGTTTCTCTCTAGGTTAGTCTCTCCCCAATTGCTGCCACCAATTCCCCTTTTATATTGGTCCAACAGCTGCCTTTGGAATTCTTCAATTTTGGACTACGGACTCCCAGGTTAATGACTTTGATTCCACATAAAAATAAAAAAGAATGGCCCAATTAATAACTTATTTTCTCCAAGTCTTCCAACTTTTAAGTAATGCAATGTAGTCCTTGAGTTCCTCAATTGTGCAATCAATGTCCTCTTCAATTTTCCAAGTGTTGAATTTGATCTCCAATATTGCAAATTTCATTCAATTTCATCCTTCTTTCTTTTCCAAGTACTTCTAATGAGTCCAACACTAAAAACAAAAAGAAAATTAATCTAGGTTAAATAGAACTAATAGAAAATATAAATTTGATGACGTAAAAGTTTAATAATGTGACCTAAACAAGTGCACAAATTGCACTTATCAATTAGACCCCAAAATTATCTAATGTCAAAATTCCATTTTTCCATACGCTTCTTCTTTGCTTTACAGCAAAACCTAATGCGTAATCAAAATTCAAATTTAATTAATTTTATAAATACTTTACAAATTCATAATTTTAATGCAACCTAATATGAATAATATATGGTTTTAATTCAATATTTCATAGGAACTCAAATTTTTCGTTGTTTTCAAAATGATTGGCTATCAAGAATCAAGATCTTTAAAGACTACAAAAGATAATAAGATTATAAATATTACATGTATTCTTAATATATGTTGTTGTATGGATTTTCTGAAGAATTAATTTTATATTCAAATTTTACCTTTTATGCTGTGTTTTATAATTTACCAATTATTATTATTATTATTATTATTATTATTATTATTATTATTATTATTATTTTGCATTTATAAGTGGATATTGAGTTTTGAAGTGTATTTTTTATTTAATTTATTTTATAATTTTTAAATATAAATAATCAGACCGAACCGAAATCAAGTGGTTGGATTCCGATTCAGTTCTATGATTATGATTCCCAGTGATATTTGATTCGGTTTTCTTTATAATCGGATCAAACCAAATCATGTCAACTTCTACTTTTCACTACCATCCTACCCACCTAAAAATGGTAAAAACTATTTTTTTTTTTTTTTGGCTGAATTTTACAATTACACATTTCAATAATTTTGTTAAAAAATTTACTAAAATTTTTATGGAAAAAAATTTGTCTAATAACTCTTTAATTTGCACGTAAGTTTAGAGTCGTTTGTTGAGATTACCTTCAACTTCTACTTAAACACCATTCAAACTTCAAATTTGACACCACACCAAATATTAAGAGAAGCGTCGGGTTGTGTCCTTCCTACAACCAATCGATGCTTAAGTAATTGATACGAACTACGAAGTGATAATAGAAGAACATAAAATTAGCGTGAGAGTGCTTTTAAGATTTTTCAAGTGAAATATACTAAATTTTATGCAGTTGAAAAATAGAGATTCATCCGAGGACGGAGTCAGTGACGACATATTTTTTTATTTTTTATTTTTCCGCTCCAGACTGTAACATAGGAAAAATTAAATTAGCCCGGGGCAACCTTGGGATCTAGATCCCTCAAATTTACACATTTAGTATATTTTGATAAAAGTTTTTTCATGTGCGGTTAAAAAATTGTCGAACTAATGAAATATGTGGTTAAAATTGATTGTTTGACTTTAACTTAAATTAAAATTTAATTTAAATCAGTACCAAACAAGATTTTAGTTTTCAACGTGGTGTTGTTATTATGTGGTCCAGGGCTGTCCCATTCCCCTGCCTTTAAATTCGTGCGCTATTTTAAATTTAATTATCGACTTGTTATTATTATACGAGTAGAATTTATTTTTTCATTGAAACCCGAAATACTCAAAAGAAAAACTTCCATCCATACTCACTCGTGTGCGTTGAAGCTAACACGTATATGTGTTCGAGAGCCACGTGTCCAAACAAGTGAACATAAGCCACGCGTCATGCTTATATAAGCACACACATACTCACACATTCTTAATTAGTCAACACAAAGTCGTGTGTAGTTAGCGATAAACTCCACTGACCCAAAACAGAGATTTTGTCAAATTAGGTACCAATTTGTAAAAACCCATAAATGTTTCGCTACCCTAACACAAGACTTTGGGGCATAACATTTTTAGTATAATGAATAAATGTCAATGTTTAGTATATATGTTAAATGCATTAACTTGAGCGGCTGACCTAAATCACTAAACCTTCAATTTGCAAACCCTTTTCACATGCACATTTCCAGGTTGTAAAGGTAAATATTTGCAATCGTTACACCTTCAACATTAATAAAAAGAGTAGATCAACTTGTTTTCTTTTCACTTAAAATAAAATAAAATAAAATAAATAACATGATTTCCTAGATGATGATTTATTAAGCCCCTGTCTGGTGAGAATTAAAATCAGATTTTTGGTAGATTATGATAAAAATTGATGAAATGTATGATTGAAATGATGCGAGTCATATGAGACAAGTGTTATTAAAATTAATTGTTGATTTTGATTTAAATTAATTTTTACCAAACAAGGGGAATATCTACCTTAGTATTCGACAACTCATTTGCTTTTTAAATAAATCGACTTCCTCATGTGAAGTTTCGGGTTCTACTTGAAGTTTAATTATAAAGTTTTAATAGAAGAATCTTATGAAAACAAGTAATTCAAACTTTTATATATTATAATTGCTTTTTCATATTTAATTAGAGATGATTTCACATGAATGATGTTGATAACTAGTTGGTAGTCATATGACGTCTCACTGTAGAAACTGTGTAAATGGAGAGAAGTATAAATGGTGATATGCATGTGAATTATCCTGTGTGCATGCCTCTTCTTCCTCACTGTAAACAAAATAACTACTACTACTTAATTTGTCTATGTGTGTGTAAGAGAGAGAAATGGGAAGAGGACGTGCTCCTTGCTGTGATAAGAATAAGGTGAAGAAAGGACCTTGGACTCCTGCTGAAGATTTGCGACTTATCACTTTCATTCGCAACCACGGCCATCAAAACTGGCGTGCTCTTCCCAAACAAGCCGGTATTTAACCTCTCTTTCATTACTCTCTCTCTAGTTTCTATAAACAATGTTACGGTGATTATAGACCAAAATCGAGTCAATTTTCTGTTATTATATGGTTCTGAATTTTCTTATTATTTATAAATGCAAGCAATGGTTTAATTTGCCACGCTCAAAGTTCAAGGGAAGTGAACAGTTCATTTCTTAATTGCATGCTTTTGTATGGAACTCTTTAATTGATGACGATTGACGAGGGTTCAAACTTTAGAAGTGAGTACACAATAAAAAAAATAAAAAAAATATCAATCTACCAAATTCATTAAATTGTTCTTAATTTTCAGGACTATTACGATGTGGGAAGAGTTGCCGATTGAGGTGGATTAATTATCTAAGACCAGGTATAAAAAGGGGTAACTTCACACCTCAAGAAGAGGAAACCATAATAAGCCTGCAAAATTTGTTCGGAAACAAGTAAGATATATGATTTTTTTTCTTTTTTTACCCTTTTTTCTTCCATAAAACCATTATTTAAATCTTATCAAACAAATAATTGTATACCGAACAGGTGGTCAAAGATTGCATCTCATTTTCCAGGAAGAACTGACAATGAGATAAAAAATGTGTGGAATACACACTTGAAGAAAAGATTATCGAATAGGAAAAGTGCGGGTTTTACTCAAAAAAATGATTCTTGTACATCGAGTTCAATTATATCATGTGGAAACCGGAAGAAAGGGATTCAGCAATCTATATTCAAGAAACCTAATCAGAATAAGCAAGGGCTTCTGAAAGAAATATCAACACGTCGTGGGCTAAGTGTCGAGCCAAAAGAATCAGGTCATTTCGATTCTCCAACTTCTTCATATGCGTCAAATATCTCTAACGTTAGTCAGCTCGATGATTTTTTGAGGTCGGATGAAGCAGTGGGATCACGTTTCAACTTCACTGGACCTAAACAAGTTGATGATGACATGTCCCTGGAGATTAACCCTAACAGTTCATCAGATGAAAAGATTGAAATCTCCTTTGTCTCTGATGTTGACTTTTGGAACATGTTAGATGCCTTGGATCCATTGCAGTCCTCCACTGAATCTCAATCAAATGATCAGTATAAGGATTCCAATCTTGTAGAGAATTCTGAATGCGAAGTTGAGTGCGGCAAGTGGTTAAGAAATTTGGAGAATGAACTTGGACTTGCTGGAGAAAATATTGGTGAACATCCACACAAAAATGCAGACGAAGAGAGAGTTTTGGAGACTGCCTTGGATTATTTTCCAATATGGCCTCCTTCACCAGAAAATTTTGGTATCTAAAGTCAGGAAAAATCACGTCATTTTGGATACATTCTTAGAAAATGAGTCCAAAATGGCCTATGTCTCATAATTTGGGAGTCGACATCATTCTTATTTAGTCGTCACTCTGTTAGATTTATTATTAGTTATAGATATATTTTTCTTTTTGTGCTTTGAAAAATATTATCAACATATCTTCTACAATATCCATATGTTGACTTCACAGACCAAGTAGCGTGGGTAGGTGACATTCCCCACTGGCAAATGCTTGCATTTCGTAGCATTATCTGTCCTCACATCAAGAAAATATGAACAAGATGCTCAAGAATGTACAAATTTATGCTTCTTTTTGTTTCATCGACTTTGTATTTCACTGTCCAAGTTCCCCGACTAAACATAAGGTTGCCATAAAATACGTCTTTGATGGGCGGGAAGCATAAAAGGAAATCGTCTTGTAATCCAAATGTTGTGTACCAAATGCCTGCTAAAAGTGTACGAATATTCACCTTGCAATGAAAGGTTACCCGCAAACTAGTTATGACTTAAGTCCAACATTTTCAAATTCTGCAGAGTTGATAAATCAAGAAACAGCAAAAGAAGGGAAGGATTACATTTATCTGTCAAATAAATTCAAGACGGTTGATTTCAATCTATTTCAGATAAATCAAGAATTTGTATCGATAAATGGACAAATCAGGAGCTAAACATCAAGTAGTCGTGGATATCAACAGGATTAAATCCATGGAAGTTAGCAAGATCAAGCTCAAATACTTGGCTATAATGTCTTTTAAGGACTACAATGACTTGTAAACGGAGAATAAATCTTCATTAGCATGGGAGACGTTGAAATTATTGTTCAAAATCAATAAAAAGTGGAATTGGAGATCAAAATGTTGGCCTATGCGGTCGCATAGGCCCCGCGTGTTGGCTTGCAGGGCCTAAACACCCTGCCACTGAAAAATCTATGCAGCCATATAGGTTTGTTTTATGCGGCTGCATAGAGTAAAAAAAGGAGCCGTTGGGTGATTTTTTCAAACTGAAATTTGGTGTCTTTTGGATGGAATATTGCCACTATTCATCATGTTATGGCACCATTTCGTGTAGTATTGATTGAGGCCTATAAATAGGTCATTAATGATCAATACAAAACATATGAAAAACCACTTGAGATCAAATTCTATTCCACAAAATGATCAAGACCTCTTTTTTATGGTGTTCAAAATCCTGTTTTGTATTCTTGAGTTTTGAAGGAATTTCACTAGTTTTTAAGTTTTTAATCCTTTTCAAAGCTTGATAAATCCTACAAATCATTTGCCAAGAAAACATTTAAGCTCCAAACTCAGTCCGAGAGGGGAGAAATATCGTATGAGGATAATGATTACGTGTTTAAGCCTTCATCTTCTATTTCTTGTTATTTGTTGTCTGCTTCTTCTCTCAATACCTTTAAAGCTAGACTAGTAGCAAAGGTTATCGACAATATAAAGGAATAGATTGTTTTAATACTTATGCAAAGATAGCTATAATAACATAATTAGGATATTATTCGCATTAGCTTATGCAGACGACTTGCATGCTCGTCAAATGAATGTCAAGATAACACCTTTTTAAATAGGGATTTCGATGAGCAGGTTTATATGGAACGACTTGAAGGGTTTGCTCTACCCACAAATAAACATAAGGTGTGCAAATTAGTGAAATCGTTATACGGTCTAAAGCAAATACCTAAGAAATAACATGAAAATTTTGACTTAACTATTATTTCATTCGGTTTCAAACATAATAGTGTAGATAAATGTTTGTATTACAAATTATGTGATAATTGTGTTATATTTATTTGCTTATATATTGATGACATGTTGATTTTAAGTAATCACATGAATGGAATAAAAGAAACGAGTAGATTTCTATCTTCCACATTCAAGATGGAGGATCTTGGACAAGTGGATACCATTTTTGGATATCAAAGTTACTAAAACTAGTGTGAATTAAATTTTGAATCAATCACAGTACATCGAGAATGTAATAAATAAGTTCAAACATTTGAATATAAAGAATTTAGTATGCCTTTTGATCTTGATCCAAATTTAAAACTTATAAAGAAAGACGGAAAATTAGTTGCTCAACTGGAATATGTAAGTGCTATAGAGAGTCTAATATATGTAATTCAATGCACAAGATCGGAGATAGCATTTGCAATTAGTAAGTTTAGTAGGTTTACTAGTAATCTGAGCGAAGGCCATTGGTAGAGTTCTTGGTTATTTAAAGAAAACCAATAATTTAGATCTACAATATACTAAATTCTCGACTATATTTGTGAGATTTACCAATGCTAGTTGGATATCTAGCACGGATGAAAGTAAACCCACTTTGAATTGGGTGTTTACTTTTGAAGGAGGTGCTGTTTCTTGGAAATTAAAGAAACGGACATGTATAATACATTCAACTATGGAATCTAAATTTGTAGCATTATCAGAAGTCGGAAAAGAAGTTGAGTGACTTAAAGATCTACTTTATACGATAGCTTAGGGACCAAAGAATACATCTTTAATATCTATCATGTGTGATAGTCAAACCACGTTAGCAAAAGTATACAACTAGGTATATAATGAAAAGTCTAGACATATGAGTTTTAGACATAACTACGGAACGAAATTAATCAAGAGTGAAATAATTTTCCTAAATTATGTCAAGTCAATAGAAAACTTAGCTGATCCTTCCGAAAAGTCACTAGTGCTTAAGTGTTTATTCCTTTTCAAGACTTGGTATGTTACAACCCATTTTATCTAGCCAAAAGTTAAGAGTTGAATTTTCAAAGTCAAAGTCAAATGAGAACCTTAATGAAATAAATTATTTTATTGGGGTTATTTTACAAATTGACAATCCTTGAGGATTTAACATGAACATTATTTAAATTGAGGATTTATTTTACAAGAATGGAAAGCTAATGACTAGACTTTATTTAAAACATAAAAGGAGGGACTTGATTTGCAATTATTCAATAACTATCCATTAAATATCATCTATTTACCCATTTTCTTATATTTTGGGGGAAAATTGGAGAAGGCTCGAGAGAACCCGAGGTAGAAGAAGAAGAAGAAGAAAGAAGATAGTTTCAAGCCAGGATTTTCAAGTTCTTCAACTTCTCTTTGATTTAGCATGGTAAGTATAAAGTATATTGAATTAAATTTTTTAAGGGATATGGACAATTTGTTTTAATTCAAAGTTCACCAAGAAATATGTGTTATTGATATGTATTTGATGTTATAAATAAAGATATAGCAAATAAATGCTTATTTGGATATTGATGTTGAAGAAAGTGGAAACGTTGGAAATGGGTTTGTGAGATAAAGGCATATTCTTTGAAATTCATGTGATTATATGATGCTAAACATTTAGGTTAAGGATTTGAGGTTGAAATTCTTTAATTTTTCAGCCATTATCGAGCTATTGTAGTATAGGTGCTATTTTGAAAAACTGTCCAGAAAAGTGCTATTTCTGTCCATGTTTTCGATGATGGATTTTAATATATAGACATTGGTGCTAGTTTCAATATTCTGGAAGTATAGTGCTAGTTTTGTCAATCATCTAATTTTGGTGGATTTTTAGAATTGAAACCAAATTAAGTGTTGAATATTTGAGGTTTTGGTGTTAAAATAATTTTTATGAAGGAGTATATGTTGTTAGTGACCTTAATTGGGATTATGAAGTTGAAATAAAATATATCAAGCTCCCATTGGTAAATTAATATTTCTAATGGTAGGAAAATACTCAAAACTCCTCTATGAAGGGATATGATTTATTGTAACGCGAGCGTGATAACATTCTTGATATTGAAAATGAGGAGATGACGAGAAAATCGAAACAATGATCAACTATGACTTGGTGAGTGGATATAAAACTTATTTTTCAAAAATTAATATTTATTAAATTTATGTTAGATTAGAAAATTTATTATTTCATACAGTTAATTTGACAACATGATTTTTAAAATAAAGTGGATTTATAATCAATTAGTTTTTAAGTTAATTCAGTTCATTTAAATCATTTTCTTAGCATGTTACATTCGTATTAAACAGTTCAACATATTTAGAGTTATTTTCTAAAAAACCACTAGAAAGTACCCAGATGATTTTACCTCAGTCTACACTGGTGTGAATGTGTTTCGATAGTGTATGACTAGTTATGGTGATTTTACCCGCTCTGCACTATTGTGAATGTGTTTCCATAGTATATGACTAGATTATCATAGGTCTTTGGAACCCACTCTCGTACAGACATAGGCTTTGGACCGTATACTAGGGTGATTAGTCTTTGGGGCAGCTCTGCGTACGTATGACCAGATTATCAGAATACCAAATTTGAATGGCTCTGTCTTGTACATCGAGATTACTCTGTACATGAGTAAGGCTATTCATTGGATACATTTTTAGTGTAATTTTCAGTATTTCTACAGCTTATCAGATTTCAAATTATAAAATTCAGTCTATTCAGTTCTCAAATTAAAGCTTTCAACTTATAGTACTGAGCAGCAGTAATATTTCATAGATTTTCACGGATGTCTTATTATTTATATTTGTTACATTTTACAGTTACTTATTTAGAATGAAGAACAAAGAATTTTATGATGTATTCATGTTTGATTTTAAAAGTGTTACCAGATTTCAGAATTTGTAGATGTTTTAGTAGTGCAAGAATTTTCAGAAAATATGTATAAATGAGAAAAGTTTACTTAATTGAAAATTATCCACTCACTGAGCTTTAAGATTATATTTTTTTTTTCACAATTTTCTTTATCAGTCATGTAGCAGCCGATTTGAACAGTTTTGGAGCCTGTTAAGCCACCAAATTGAGTCACGTTCCGTAGGTTGTATGACATCATTTATCATATTATAAGTATGAGTTCCTTTGGAGTACATGTATCTTGAATCAGAAAAATCCATCATGACTTTCATGAGCTCGTTACATCTTTGACATATTTGGTATATTTGAGGATTATTGGTTGTAAAGCAAGTAATTATTGAATGGCCAACATTTTATTTGAATCGTTCGTATTCTGAGGTATTGGGGTACCCTATTTTATATTATAGGTATTGAGTTGAGGAAACTTGGTTATTGTCCAGGTGGTTTTAGTTCATATTTTAGGGAAATTCTGTCAAAATTTTGTTAAAAATATTTTCTAGTCAAGCAAGTCAAGTTGCCTTGGTAGTGGGTTCAACGTTTAATTGGTATCTACCATCGGCGTGCGACACGTGTCCGATCTACTAGGATGATTCGGATGGGTCGTGTCATGGTAAATCCTGCAAAACATTTGTCAAAAGACCCTTTAAGCTCCAAATTCAATCCGAGAATGGGTAATTATCATTTGAGGATAACAATTACGTGTTTAAACCTTCATATTCTATTGTTTCTTCTCCATTTCCTTTGTGAAGTAGTTGTTCAGTAACCCAAGGAATTCATTAGAGGAATGTTTCCAATAAAAATGGTTTGTTCTTGCATATATCCCTACTAGTTTTCCAAAGATCTTAGTTTGCTTTCGCCAGATACCTCTTTATCTCAATGAAAAAGAGCTTTTTTTGTCGGGGCATGCGCTAGAGCCCTTGACAGATACTCCAGAACCCGCCAACGCTCGTGAAAACCCAAGTCAACGCTCGTGAAAACCGAAGTGGACACAAATTTCCAACAGAAGATTGTATCTCCGCTGTTGGATACATATATAGAAAGGGATGCTGATCTCATCCCTTCTCTTAAGAAAGCTCAGTGTTGTCCCTTGTTAAACACTTCTAATATTGGGATCAATATGCAATAATCTAAAATTAGTCGAGTCGGAATCCTGATAAAAATAAAAAAAATCTTCAATACAACGGATGATGACAATAAACAGAACCCTAAATCGATTATGTAAACACAATTAGAAATTGATTAACGAAATACAAAATTTTATTATGTAAGCACAGTTAGAAATTGTTTAACGAAATCCAAGATTGGGTTATGTAAACACTATTAGAAAATGATTAACGTCTGCTTTCCAACAAGAACTTCGTTTTAGATCCATGTATTCCAAATAAAAGAATTAAGGAAAATGATTTAGCTTTTAAAAAAAAAAAAAAATAGTCGTTTACATTTTGAACAATGTATTTATTTAGAATTGATTTGGTAATTAACTGTTGAAAAATGCAAATGCAGGTGGAGATTCAGATGGGTGTATAGAAGTTACTTAACAAGTTCAAAAATAACTTGCTTCCACTGCATCTTCAAAATGAGTGGAAAATATTGAACTAAAATAGTTACGTGAAAGATTGCTCTCGTTGAGAGTCGAACTCAAGACCTCCCGCTTACTAAACGGGTGCTCTAACCAACTGAGCTACGAGAGCTTTTGGAGGAAAAAGTATACATTAAGTATTTTCTTATTGTGCCCGTACATATGTACAGACATGTATAGCCTAATTAACAATTGGGGTGTCTTGGCCATTTATTTTTCGTTTTCGTTCAATATATATTGACAATCTTAAAAAAAGGGATGAAGCTTTGATTGAAAATGAGTTACCATTCTAATACTTAACTTAGGTTCTAGGAAAAGCATATTTTTTAATTTAGTCACAAAAAATTGTAGTAGTACTGTGTTAAAATATAGGGCTTTGCTTGGTATACATAATTTTTTTTACATCGAGGTATCCCACACTCACATGAGGTGGAACCCACTCGAATATTTTATTTAAGTGAGCCCCACCCATGTAAGTGTATAGATACTTCAATGTACAAAAAATTATGTACAAATAGTATTATCCTAACATAATACTTCTGGAACAGTAAAGAGAATGAAGCAAGGCATGATATGAACTTGCAACTTCCTTGCCCAATACGTGTGGTTGTCAAGATGTTTTAAGCAAAGTCCCAATACTTTCGAAAGCCAAATGTTTTTTAAAGTAGGGTCCAACAAATACTTTTCTCGAAATGTATGGATAAAAAGAAAAAATAGAACCACAACATGATTCCAATAAGCGTTTGCCATATATGACGAACCAAGATTAACCATTATGCTACTTCCTAGGAGAACAAATGGATGGATAAAAGGGAAAAGACCAAAAGAGAACCACAACATGATACCAATAAGCGTTTGCCATAAACGTCGAACCAAGATTAACCATTATGCTACTTGCAAGAAGAACAAATGGTACTTCAAATTTCTAATTCAAAGTTTCACAATCAACATAGCTGTATAACATCATTTAGAACAAGATTTAACAGTAGCAGCTCAAATAGTCACACAACAATCGAACACTGAATTTTAACGAGAAGGTAAAACTTGAGCTGGGGTACTAACACTATTCCACTTCCTGCAAGTAATCATCGATTTCGGCAGGAGTCAAAACTCTGCAACAAAAGAGGCAATTACCATTACCGACTACCCAATGATCAATTAGAACTTAGCTTCAACAACTCAGAAAAGAAGACACTTGCCTGAACACCTTGTCATTGCCAATTATGCCAATCTCGATGTTTTTGCCAGAAATTTGTCCTTCAAATCTGAGATGGTTGGAATGAAGGGTAATCATCATGAATAATTTGAATACTAAGATAAAATTGCAGAATAAACAACATGCATGTCTTCAGGGGTGAAGAAAGAAATAGTCAAGCCTGTTGCAACAATACAAATTTATCTTAATCAAGAAAGCAGGTTGTTGTGAAGAACCAACTAAACCGAAAATTCTAAAATGAACCTAGGATATAATTGAAAAGCTCTCTTTCACCCTATTAAATTTATAGTATAAAGCAAGCTTTAAGTGCAACTACAGTCACTTTCTCTCAAATGAGAACAAAAGACAGGAAGTTGATGGATTCAATACCCGGCACAACATCTCCGTCAAAAATAAAAAATTCAAGGGCAAACAGTGCTTCTGAAAGCAAAGATTGGAAAATTTAGGTGCTTACCCCTCCTTCAGTGTCAATATTGCAGTGTGCACAGCATCATCAAGCTCCATATCATCAGTGTACCTGCAAAAAGTATCCAAATAAATCCTGATCAATGGAAACGTGATAAGAAGATTATAGCAGTTCTAGAAATCAATGGTAGTTGAACTTGGATTACCAATCACTATAAAAAGTCATAATACCATACATAATTTTAACATCCCAAATTTTTACTACTAGTTAGATTTAAATTTAAGACTTAAGTGCGCTATTATGAAAGACCTTATTGATTATTGGTCTAGTCTAATGACCTTATTAGTTATTGACCAATAGTTTGAACCCTAAGTAGAAAGTTATATTGGAAGTTAGATGAAATCATGCATAAAACTTATATAAACATGCCATTGGTCTTGATTAAAGATGATTTATTGACCACATGCATTATTCACGCTACATTTCAAGCCAATATAATTGATTTGACCACGTAAATAAAGGAAATTGATTTGATCACATGCATTATTTACACCAAGTTTTAAGCTAAGTGAATTGATTTCACCACATGATTAAAGGTAATAATTTGACAATTTTCATGACAATACACTACTTACGTATTGACAATGTCTAGCATCTAGCCATTTCCTTTCACTTTTCTTCACATGATCAAGAATTTTCACTATAAATAAAAGACAAACCCAACACTAAACTACCCTTCAACAACTATTTATACACACACGCTCTCTGCCTCTATAACTTTGTCTATCCATTTGCTCTCTTTTTCTTGTCATATTTATATTAAATATAGTCTTACACATATACAATCACACGTTAATAATCAACACAACATGCGGTTCAAGGATCTCTTTTCAACAATAACTCATTTTATCATTTTGATTGTCCAGTGAAAAAGTTGTACTTTATGTTTATGTTGGCTAATGTTTATGTATATAATATTTATACGGCTATGTTATGTTTGGTCCATGTTACATATGTTTTATTGAGAATAGTTAGGAGTCTAGTAGCGTTACGCATGAATAATGAACCCAACATGCAGCCCAAGGACATCTTTTCAACAATAACTTATTTTATCATTTGAATTGTTCAGTGAAAAAGTAAGTTGTACTTTTTGTTTATGGTAGCCAATGTTTATGTATATAATATTTCTACGTTATGTTTGGTGCAATGTTTTACTAAGAATGGACATGAGTTTAGTAGCATTACGAATGAAAATTTAGCACCATATAAGTTCGATCTAATTTTCATATCATCCTATGCAAGTTATGAATTTTCTGTAAAAGTACATATATGAATTCATTATCCATGCATGCTTATTGAGAATTATTCTTACTCCATTATATCTCTACTCTTCAGATAATTGACGATTCGAGGCAGTCAACACGGAGATGACTTATAGTGGCAAAAGTTTCAATAATAAAATTATTACAATGTCAAACTATTATTATTTCATTTGATTTAAAATATTTTAAGATATTTCTCATTTCAAGTTAATTTATTAAACTCATTCCATTATTTGGATTTTGGTAAGTGCTTTAATAATTTATATAATTTTGTTGAATATTCTTTAAATTAGTTTTAGTTTATGATTTAGCCTCCATTCGTTTCCCATTATTTGGCCATTAAAATGAAAAATATGATCATTATCTATCACACAAAGCTACCATATTTGAATTTTTATCTCTTGTGTGGGACTCGTAACAACTATCTTTTTCATTCTCATTCTTACATTAATGGGAAACAAACGGGGCCTAAGTGACACTCAAATCGTTAGGGATGCGGGTCACCACAATAATACTAACTTTTGTCACTTACAAAATTACCCTTTTTGGAGTTGGTTAATAATACATAGGTTAGCATAATCGGGTGGAACGTATCACAAACCATGTGATTTTTTCTATTTATGTTTCTAAATATTGAACAACAAACCATGCTCATCCAAAAAGATGAGACTGGAGGACTTTTATTTAACAGCCACAATTTTATCTTCCAACCCGAAGAGAGATCGATGCTCAAATTCTCTGAAAAATGAAAAATTTCTACAATCTTAAAACACCTTAAATGAATTCAGAACAACCAACTTCTGTATAAAAGAGAAGTCAACAGAAGAGTTCATTAACCAATGGCTGGAAAGCCAAGATTGACCATGTTTTAAGGAACAAAAGCTAGTAGACATCTTCTACAGCTCAAAATTGCTCAAAGAGATTAATATATCTGGTGCATAGAAAATGTCAAATGAAAACAGACATAAGAGAAGAGAAGGCAATGGTTAAACCCTACCAAACCAAATCTAAAGAAATGAATAACAACCCACCTCTTTTCCAAAAAAGTCTTTGCATTGGACACATTCTTCCCCATGGCTGATGCCTTCCAAGAGAAGTATGAACCAGATGGATCCACCTATAGAACAAACATGTAATTGGGGGGAGTTACAGAAAAAAGATAAGAGAATGATTTGATTACATGCTTAGCATTCAGCCAACAAAACAGTGAAAGTTCTACAAAGGTGTTAAAAAAAAAAAAAAGAGGTGTTCATCCTAGTACACATATTTAGGGTTGTATAAATAAAGTTCAGAGTGGAGACCCTTTAATGGGGCAGAACATGGGAAAGAAAAGAATGTGCCTTGGTTTCAGTCCATTAATAGATGTTTCAACACGCACAAAGCAGAAGAACATTTGAAAGGTAAGTAATTCATGCCAAAAATGCAAAACATCATATCTGCATAGTTTTTAAGACATGCAGTGTTTAAAAAATAGTTAAGAGCATAATTTGAGAAGTAGTTCATGCCAAAATGCAGAACACATAATCTGCAATAGTTTATAAAAAAATTAGAAATGAGTTCCGTGAGGAAAAAGGAATAGGAAATACAAGGATAACGCCAAAAAGAAATGACTGACATACCTGATATAGTTGTGGTCCCTTGTCATCAAACCCCGCAACCAGGAGAGAGACACCAAATGGCCTTACACCACTGTAAGAAAGTAGGCATTGAATTGAATCAGAAAAGCTATGCAATTATGCCTGATATAATAATAGAAAAAACATATCGAATAAGTCATTTCAAAATTTCATGAAAGGTTAATTAAGAAACATATTTAATAGTCCTCCAATTTTGCTCTCTGTGATAGTTAAGTTCAGAGGTCAGATTGTCCATTCATATAGTCATTATTCAGCTCTCTCTTCCAGGAACCTTGTTTCTAAAGCAAGTAGCCACTTTAACTCTTTCAGATAGAACGTGAATAAAATTATCTAAAGATAATTTACTTCGACCAATTTGTTATCATGCGTCAACAAAAATGTGACATGATGCCAGGGGTTATTGGAAATGTCACGGAGAAGAAACATTAGCAAAGCGTAGCTAATAAATCCTAATCAGGCAAACCAAATCTTCAATTTGCAAATACTCTATTTGCCGCCTTAGCCAATCTCCTACAAGCTAAATACATTTCACACGTTAAAAATTTAGCCATCGAATCTATGAAAAAAAAAACAGAATAGGACTGAATGAGTTGTTGGGCTGGTATTAGTAGCACCCATAATGATGGCAAAAGGGGGAAAAGGAAATCATGGCCCAGAGAGTAGTGCTACCATAAGGTGATCAGCCTCATAATGATATCACTGGTATCAGAAAAAAGGAAGCCTTGAAATTAATTGCAGAAGCAAACACTACTATCTTCATTAAAATGAAAGTGAAACAATGGAACAATAAAATATAGCTACCCTGATTGAGTGAATTCCTGCATAACAGCAGCAGTCTCCCTCACAAGTTGTGTAACAGGGATTGGTTCCTACAAATTACATGCACAAGAAAACTGATCAGCATTAAGTGATATGTTCATGCTAAGAAAGTTCCACTTCGTAACAATCTCAAGTATCATTCAAGTAGAAGTGTAGTCATACAAAGAAGCTCAAGAAGAGGCAATTGAATAACTGCTTTCAATGATGAGAGGAAAAAAGTCCGAAGATCCCTACGAATTTCAGGGAAATGGGTTTTACAAATCTCCCTCCCACCAACAACCAAAAAAAAAAAAATACGCAAGTGTCTGGAAATATTAATGTCTGCCAATATAACTAGGGGAAAGAAAAGCTGTATTAGAATGTGGATAGTCAAATAAAACTGTGTAATAGGACCTAAATAGAAGTCTAGACGATAAAGTTAATCCAGTGACTCCTGCTTTCAATATGTTCAGATAAAAATGAACTCAATTATTCCATACTCCATACATCCCCAAGCCAATTTACAAATAACCTTCACCACCATATCATAAAACCTTAAAGACCCTTGTTGTCCAGATCGAACATGAACTAGCCGGATGTAAAATTAGTTTGCGTTTGGGATTAACTGATGAAACATAAAAACTTGATTACTTCAGAAGCAGACGTGCAGGAGAAGAATTACTCGAGATGCTTTATTAGATCAACAAATTAATGAACTGAAGATGCATAAAAGAATAAATTTTAGCACCACTTCAACCATTACAGCCATATTTCAAGACTCAATCAATTCCTATCACGATATAGAAAATTCTATAGCATAAGAATATGAAACAGATACTCATAAAATTAATATTAAAATATACAAAAGCAGAGTGAAAAAAATTATATCATACAAGAGAGATATAAATACTTTATAAAGCCGGTGATATTGCTCAGCCTGCTTCCTACTTTTTCGAACCAACACCCTAGAGTCGGGGCCCATGCCACTGCACAAAGAGAAAATATAACAGGTTAAGTTCTGCAATGAGCTGCACAGAAGCAATGCATACAAGCATAAAATATTTTATAACTCGGTAAGTTTATTACATGTAAATGAGGCTAAACATAACGCGATATAATATGATCCCATGATAGTTATAAACTTGAGTTTGAGCAGTAGAATTTATCAAAGGATAGAGCTCTCAATAATCTGAGAATCTTAAATTTAAGGCCTCTCTTGGTACTATCAAATATTTCTCTAAATCCCCAGCCTATAAATCTACAGTTGAAGAATTCTTTTAAAAGCATATGACCCTAACATGCTTATAATAAAATGATTAGTTCATTTTGTGTACTTAAATGGATAGCAATGGCAAAGGTAACCTATGAAATTAAGCATTAACAAAAAACGGCTTCAAGATAAATTAGTATTAAACCTGTAAACAACTCCAATATTCGGAGTCAAAATCTGAATCTTTTGCACCTGGAAGAAGAAAAGGGGACAAGGGCGTTCATCAAAGGCATTGAAAATATGTATAAATGA
This sequence comes from Olea europaea var. sylvestris, assembly GCF_002742605.1. NCBI lineage: Eukaryota > Viridiplantae > Streptophyta > Magnoliopsida > Lamiales > Oleaceae > Olea > Olea europaea. Next base: position 84,659 of record NW_019241259.1, on the reverse strand, counting down.
AGAAAAAGAGATGCTCTAACAGATAAGAAAAATTGCAAACCAATTTATATCATAAATTCGAAAGTATTTTGCAAGGGGCTAGATTTGCACCAGAAGGAAAAACAACATAAATCATTCATGTCAAGTTATCAACTAACACAAGTGCCTCTCATCTTTTTGCAAGAATACAATCAAATTGATCTTTATTTGACTATACCTAGGAAACTCCATGAAACATGGACACATTTGTCGAGAAAATCCACATTGAAGAAATACTCTTGTGTGTATTTTCTATTTGACTATACCCAGAAAAAGGTGTATTTACACTTCGCATGTTTATATTGTTATAACTGTCATGGCTGCCTTGGCATAGAATAACCATTACCACATCATAGAGGCAAAAAGGATGCTGAACTTAGATATAGCTCATCATACGAATTTAAAATAAATAATGGGTGGTAATTGCAACCACTAGAACTCAAAAGCTGCCAATGCACCTGTAAAATATACTTACCGATGTTTCATCAACCAAGATAGATGGTAATTTCTTCTCCGTTGCAATAACAACACCATTAGCAGCTGCAATTAAACCCGCATATAAGTAAGTACCGCGTAAAGACACTCATACGGCAGTGATGATTTTTTCAATAAAGTGTCATTTTTCTTCACATAAAGCCAAGGTATGCTACTTTCAATGAGAAGCAACAGGCAAAACTTTTATTTCGCTCCACAAAGCACCGCATATCAATCCTTCGCCTGAAATGCTGTTGTTCACAAATGCGTTTAAACTTTTCAATTCATTGACAACCCAGCATACACATATAGAGACCAATATACCAGTGACATCATTATTAAATCACTAAAGAGTGTAAGCTTACGTCTTTATAAGACTTGGCAGGTGAGGATTGAGGATTAACCACCATATCAAAACTTTAAACAATGAACTTAAGGTCAGAAAGCAGGGAAGTTCATCATCAACAGACATATATCATATGCTGAAATCTTCAACACATTTCTAGTGCATTACTCATGAAAAACATAGCAACGGCCCAAGTAACCTTTTTAAACAGTCTAGTTATACGAATCCTACATATTAAGGTTTACAATATAAAAAAATATCGAAATAAAAGTTCCAGATTTACCTTTGATCCCTAAAGATGTCTGACCAGATCCAACTGCAGTTAAGGCATGTTCAATCTGAACAAGCTTTCCTGAGGGGCTGTGCCATTAACAATAAAAAATCATAATCCATACACACATATACAGAATTTAATAGAGGGGTCAAATAAGTGCAATTTAACTGTATAAAATTTAAATTGAAATAAATTTAGAACATATATACAGTGGATGAACGCATACCTGAAAGTGGTGAGAGAGAAGGAATACTGACTGTCACCCATTGATTTCTAGATTAAACTTTAACTGAGCTCCTGTAGAATGAACTGAAAAGAAAGAAAAAGTTATACATTATAACTATTTTATTTCGAGTGTACATACAAGTAGAAAAAATAAAAACACTCGGGCTAAATAATATTTCAGATGGATAAAAATTTATCCGAAAACACAAAACTCAGAGCCCTAAAAGAGTTTCAATTTGGACACACTGGCCATCCATCAGAAAAACAAAAAGAACTTGTTTCAGAAACATGAATATATAAGTTCAGCCCTACATCCCTTATGATCTACACGAAATGAACCAACCGCAAGTTTAAATCAAGACAGCAAAGACTTCGTAAAAGAAAAATCCCATTTTTTGGTTTCCAAAAAAAAAAAAAAAAAAAAACCTTCGCAATTTCAAGGGATTAACGAAAATTGTTATAAGGAGATTCCTGTACTTTGGAGAACTTTTCCGACGAAATGCGATTGCAATTGCAGTGTTGAAGCAGATAGATAGAGGGGTTTTGTTGCTGGTTTCTTGTAGAATAATTAAAGATCGCCTTTTGTTTTATGCAGCTACTGAAACCCGTTGAATGACCCGAATACGATATATTCAGATCCGAAAGTGGGCCTGGCTTATGTGGCAGCGAAGAGGTTTTATTCAGGGTAACTTTCACAAACGGCGTTACATTTTTCACTGTTCATTTCACCAATCATCCCTGAAATTTGTAAGAAACTTCAAATTGGTAGTCAAAAGCACTTTTCTTAGCTGCTGCTGCTACTAGTTAATAGAGTTTATTATGATTTTACATTCGGTCACTCTAATAGAATAGAAAGACTAATGTTCGCGGAATCATAATCGGTCAATATTAGAAAGTCAATTTCATGTAATTTGTATGTAATTATCGATTTATGTTAATCTCAACTCTTACTTTAGCAAATTAAAAACGACTTTGCTAATGTACATAATTTTTTGTACATCAAGGTATCCTCCACTCACATAAGGTGGAGTCCATCATAATAAAATATTTGAATGGACCCCGTTCATGTGAGTAGAGGACACCTTGATGTACAAAAAATTATGTACAAGTAGATTTATCCAATTAAAAATCAATTAATTTAGTGATTTTTAAACTAAAACTAAAATTAAGCAAGAGTGACCAACAACCTTAACTTGAAAAACTATGATGATTTATTGCTTGGACTTGAAGTAAACTTTATAATTTTAATTAAACGCCAAATACCGCACAGAAGGATCGCGTGGCCTAATGGATAAGGCGCTCGCCTCCGGAGCGGGAGATTGTGGGTTCGAGTCCCATCGCGATCGTTTTGCAGCGCAGCTATTTTCGAATGTGATTCTTTTACAGTTGACTTTTCCCTTCTATCTATTCCCCACTTGCCAGCAAAAGACTCACCTTCTCACATTTGAAGCTCACGAAGAAAATGGGTTTTGCTCTTCAACTGTTGTTTGAATTTTTAATCAGTGCCTTTTGAATACGATATAGTAAAAAATTAGAAAAACCATCTTCCATCCTGGATTTGTATCTTTTATTTTCACCTTAAAATCATGAAAAAGACTGGACTTGGAAGACAATTTTGAAGAAATAAAAATAACGGTCACTTTTAATTGATTTTGAATCGATTCAAGAAGTAAGAAGGTCACTTTCAATAATACAATTTACATTTCAAAAGTCTTTTCAAATAAAATTAGAAAAATTATATTTAAAGTTTTAGTTTTGTACAAGGAAATTTTTTTAGTTGTTTGGAATTAGTCCTCAACTTGTAACATCTCTATTAAATTTGTTCTCAACCATTTAAATGAACTTTTTATTCTTTAACATTTAGCTTCGTTTGCATATTTTTATATACAGTTAATCAAAAATTGATTTGCTTTAACTAATAATTTTATAATTCCCCTCAAATATTAGCATCTACAAAATGTCGCCACGAAGAAATTTTTTGAATCGATTTTCAAAAGTTCATTTATCTATAGAATTTGTTTTATATTATATGAATGAAGAACTTTTAAACTAAAAAAACTTTTTAAATATTAAGCTAAAGTCTAAATTAGTTGCTAAGTAAAATGAATAATTAGGGTAACCAAACGTAAACGATAGAAAGAAATTGTTGGAATGCGGCCAGATTTTTAATAGGTTGTAAGTTGTAACCGGCTCCTTTAAAAGAAAAGTTTAGGATGCCTGCGTGGAATCTTACAACTCTAATTCACGGGCTTGGGCCGACTGTTCTTGAAATTTGTGGCCCATCAACGGAATTATACAATCCCACATCGGTGGCTAAGTAAAATAATATACACTTTAAATAACAAACGATGAATAAAACTCCACCATATCCACGAGATGAAGTGAATGGGTCATGATACCAAGTTCTTGCTTGGCTCCGACCCAGGGAAGTCCCCGAGCCACTAACTGCCGAGATGCAGACTCAGGAATGAGTAACCTTGAGCACGGTGACTCTTGCCGTTGTGCAAGGGCTGAGACACGTGTGGAGCCCTAAAGCCACCCTGCTGAAGTGTCTTGGCTGACTATCCACAGTTATTCACTTGGTCCAATCCCAGGATGGACTAACCGAACGGGGCTTACACTCTCGTGATGACTACTCTTTTTTACCCCGTCAAACACTCTGCATCCAAACCAAGTATAACCAATCGAATTTCTTACTTCTTACATTATTTTCGATACAGTAGAACAAAAAACTTTGAGATTTCAACAGGCACCTCTTCCTCAATTTTTCGTTATTTGTTCTCAAAATTTCTCAACAAGAAAAGGCTGGTCGAGCCATAAAATCAATAGTAAGGTAAATTGGTAAAACGTCCTCTTATACTAAACTTTTCTAGTTTACGTGGACATCAAGATAGATATGGGGTTAATTAAATGAATAAGAATCTAGTCTATAATAAATCTTACACAGCAACTGGAACAGCTTCATCAAGGGCAACGACACTGGGGAGCTCTTTGCCTTCCAAGAACTCCAAACTGGCACCACCACCAGTCGATATGTGGCTCATCACATCAGCAACTCCAACTTTCTCAACAGCTGCAACGGAATCTCCACCTCCAATAATAGTTGTAACTCCCTTCCCACTAAGTTCAGCTAGCTTCTTTGCAACAGCCTGCAAACTGAACTATTCGGTTATGAACACTGTTAGTCAACAATCTTCTAGTGTTTATCGCAAACTGAACTTTCATTTTTAATTGAGTTTAGACGCTCCATCTACCTCAATCTTTCAAAAATAATGGAATTGTCAACTTGTATGATGGAAATGATTATATTGCTTAAGAAGCACAATGAAAATAGACCAAGATCTGAGGAACATACTATTTGTGTGGACTGGCATCTCGAAAATATGAAAAAGTTAAGGTATTCCATACCTCTGTGCCAACAGCAAACTTATCAAATTCAAACACTCCCATTCGTCCATTCCAAATAACAGTCTTTTTTGTTTCCAAGGCATCATTAAATGTCTTGATAGAATCTGGTCCAATATCCAACCCCATCCAGCCGTCTGGGATGCCAAATGCCGGCACAATCTGCAATAACCAACAAACAATTTAGCCTTTAACTGTTAACTTTTCATTAGAAAATCAAGAGGCCTAGAATTCTATGAAACAATAGTTCAATAAAATATTGCTGGAGGCAATTAAATTTCAACTTAAAATTTTGGCAGCGAGCTCGAGCACTAGACCTTGCTATCCGCATCAGGAGCAAACTTGTCTGCCACAACCACGTCTGAAGGTTACAAGAGACTAACTCCTTTGGCTTTAGCCTTCTCGACAAAGGATGTTGCAAGATCCAGCTTGTCTTCTTCCACGAGGGACGATCCAACTGAAAGACTTTGTGCCGTGTAAAATGTGAAGATCATTCCTCCGCCCAAAAGCAAGATATCACACTTCTCCAAAAGCGATTCAATCACTCCAATCTTGGAGGGCACCTTTGAACCACCGACAATTGCCGCAAATGGCCTTTTAGGGTTTGAAACTGCCCCTACAAGATAGTCCAGCTCCTAAAGCAGCAAATTAGAAGTAAAATGGTATATTATAGACCAGATATACTATTGCTCAGTCATTCGCATAAATCAGTAATAGTCTAATCAAGAAAATCTAACCTTTTGTAGAAGGAAACCAGCAACGGAGGGCTTCAAGAATTTTGCAACTCCCTCAGTAGAAGCATGTGCTCTGTGTGCAGTACCAAATGCATCGTTCACATATATATCAGCCAATGATGCGAGAGTCTTAGCAAACTCAGGCTTGTTCTTTTCTTCCTCTTTGTAGAACCTAACGTTCTCAAGAAGAAGAACGCTGCCCTCAGGTAGTGAAGAAACCAACTTTTCAACCTCTGGACCAATGCAGTCATCAGCCTTCACAACCTGTTCATTATACACCAAGGGATAAAAGTTAAAACAAAATCAGTTACTTTTGGTAGCATTTGTATCACATCATATAGTCCCTGTTAGGTGTAGATAAAAATCAGCTTTTAGTCAATTTTGACAAAAGTGGGTAAAATGTGTTGTTGAAAAGTTGTAGATCTGTTGAAACCTGTAGTTTAAATTAATTATTGACTTTGACTTAGATTTTAATCCACACCAAATAGGGGCATATTACAATATTATACCACGACACTTTTTATATTCTTTTTCCTTTACCGCACAACTTTTACTTTGAGACATACCGAGACACTAAACAATTCAGATAGCCTAAGAACGAGAGGTGCAAGGCTAAGTTTTGGAGTGACGCCTTTTGGTCATCCCTGAAAAAGCCAGGAAAGAACAAGAGTTTCTGGTGAAATCATGTACAATCGAAATTATGCTGGCATATAGAGTAAAGAAAAACAACAACGAAATATTTGTTACCAATTGCAAACAAATAAGAGGAAAAAATGAAAAGAAACAACAACATTAATGATGCACTGCAAGACAGTGATCCAAAACTAGAATTAGAAAATCAACAATGATGGAAAATGGGACTTGAAAACATTAGCCACCGTCATACACAGAAAACATAACCAACCTATACATATTAGCTTATTAGGAGATTGAATGGTTTATTATTTCCAGATTAATGTCCCAATTAGAACTTTGCAGCAATAAATATAATTTTTAAGTATTTCAGAACCAGGCATAATTCAACTGTTATACCTCGGAGCGAAATTGATGTAGGACAATGCAACCACCTTGCCCAAAAGCAATAGCTCATGGGGGAGGTGCAATCAACCCTATACCACCTAGAATGGGGTCTGGGAATCCATCTCAAGCCCACTCCATTTCAGCCTCACTTCGAATGACACCTTTCGAAGGCCTTATTGGGTCATTTCAAAATGGCAACAATAAACCCATCCCATTTCAAGCATGCTCTTGCATTAGAAATCTAATCCGAAATTGATCTTAGGCAACAGAATCGTAGGGAGTTTAACTAGATCACTTCCAGTGAATCATAGTTAAACAGTAAGGAAAAAAAAGTCGGGATAATGCACCAAAATGCAGAAATCCATGAAAAAATTCAATCAGATACAATAATATAAACTATAATCTTCATCAAATTATAGATTTCGACTTACCAAATGACTTGAAAGAATAACCTTGGCACCATTGCTAATCAAGTGCTTAATGGTGGGAACAGCAGCTCTAATCCTAGTATCATCAGTGATGTTCTGATTATCATCGAGTGGGACATTCAAATCAGCTTTAACAAACACCTTTTTACCCTTGAGGTCGGCGGCAGTGAGGTCTCCGACACTCTTTTTCGCCATAGAGGCGAAGCTCCTCACGGGCTTAGAAGAAGAGCTCTTAAAAGATCGAAGCTTGGTGGCTACATGGTGGGCGAGAAGGGGGACAGAAGCGGCTCCGGCGAAACCCAGGCCGCCAATAGGGGTCTTGAGGAGGAAGCTAGTGACGGATGGGCGGCCCTAGTGGTGGTTGAGATCTTTGGGGCCAATTTTGAAAATGGCAAGTAGATTCTCCCTATTTTTCATAATAGCTTTTCTTATTAAAAGTACTATATTGTCCTTAATAAAATTATTTATAAGATTTATTTTATATCTTTAAGAAATTGTCAATCAGGTCCTATATTTATATTTTTCAATCTTTTGAATACTTTTAAATATTCTTTATATTTTAATAATTTTTCAAAGATTATAGGTTGACCTTTCTTGGTTATATATCCTTTAAATAATCCTTCTGAGATTTCTTCTTGTATATCCGTATGTTTAGTTATAATATCTTCTACTTTTCTTATTTCTTTATAAGTTCTCACAGAATCAAATCCTATATTATTCTTACAACTATAATCTATATCTCTATATATTTCTTCAATTTTTTCTTTACCAATAGGGAATATCACATCAGATTTTACATCTAATTTAAGCAGAAAAGAAACATCTTCTTCATCTAAAAATAAAATGAGATTTTTATCATTATTAACAGTAGAAGTGGATGCTTGTGAATTGCTCATCAAAGATAATTAAAGCATAAGCATGTAAAGATAAGTAAATAACTTACAGTAATCAAGTAGAAATAAACAGGCTTTCCCTCCAGTATGCTCTTATAGATGCTTTGCATGTACTTAATCAATCTTCCGAATCAAGTAAAGATTTAAAATGTTTTTGAAATCATTTGGGTCCACAACTGCTTCCGCAAAAGGCTTTTCAATTAAGGTTGCATTTCTTATTCTAGAGAACTAGCCGTGTTTCCACAGACGCTATCTCACAGTATCCAGAGTCTCTGTTTTCACCTCTATCCAAACTCTTTTCAGAATCAAGTTCCTACTTGGAACGGAATTTTAAAAGATAACTCACACACAAAGTGCTACAATTGTTTGTTAGAAAACTGCCCTTTTCCCCTAAACCATTCATCAAAGATGGGTACTTTGGCATGGCTAACATCCATTCAAAATCAATGTTTTGAAAATCTTTTAAAATCTCTATCTGTACTGCCGAGGAATCATAAGAAACTTAACGAAATCCTTTTATGAAAGCTTTGTTGAACATAACAAACTTTACTTTGATATTCATAAACTGAAATTGTACATGCTTACAAACTATATTTACATACCTTTGGTACTCACCTTATGAAGTTTAAAACTCCATAAGTGATTACCTTATTACACGCTTTCCTATCTTCAAGCTATCTAATATTTTTCTGAATACAAGTAGTGTAATCAGATTACAAAAGATTTCTCTTAAATGTGTTTTTTAAGAGAAGTTATTTCAAGGTATTTCGAGATGATCTCCTTCTTCCTTCATGCCTCCCTTTATAGGAGATTTTGGAATCTTATTTTGGACAGGTGTCTTCCTCTTTTCTTTGTTGGGTAGCTAGGCCATCTTATCTCCACCGATTTCTTCATTGTCTTCTTGTTGGGTGGACCACTTCTTTTGAAATTGGATACCTTATCTTTTATCTTTGTCTGCCACTTGTGACCATTGGTAGGAAGTAGTCACAATTATAGAGACTTTTCTTGATTTATCTTCTGTCTTCTAGTAGCCACAGTTTTTCTTTAATAAATTTCTTTATTAAAGTAGGGCTACTTCAATCACCATCACTTCTCCATTTTTGAATCAAAGAATTCTGCAGGGAATTCTTCATCATTAAGGGATG
>NW_019241259.1:42269-75539 GCF_002742605.1 Olea europaea var. sylvestris | reverse complement strand
ATGGTCGAGATAACAAATATCTTCCTCTTTGGTGTCCATCCTTGCATTGGAATAGATAATATGATCTTCAGATGGATAAACCCATATTTTTTCTTTCTCAGTAATTATCTGAGTTACATGTTCAAATATTTCTTTATACCCTTTTGCTCGCCTGTAGGGCATCATATTTAAAATATCTTGATATCCATTTTTAACAACCTTTTGATTGGCTGGTAAAAAATGCTGATTTGTTAGTCCCATTTTGATCACATGGAACGATGGATGCATATATTCAAGGGTAGGATCTCATTCCATTGTTGCTGAATAGAATCTAATGTATATATTTGTTGTTTTAACAACTTCAGTATATCTCTTGACAGCTTTCCTGATGTTGGCTGGAAGCTGAGCTATTTCCTTGAGCTCTTTACTAGGATATATACAAAGTATATTTCCTATTTCGAAACAATTTCGAACCCAGTTAGCTGGTGCTCCTGGATAAAAGTTTATCTTGTTGTATTTCGAATAGTGGAGAGTCTTCATCCACTTTCCAATCTATAGATACCAATCTGAAAGAATATTAAAAATAACAATAAAGAGTGTTACTTCTTCATAGTTATCTTTTTTGGGCATTTCTGCTTCATGGCATATTTTGACAATATCTTTGGGATCTATCCTTTCAATAGAAAGTTTAGATTGAGTTTGGCTCTGTGAAGAGCTACCTTCTCTTTTGATATCTTGAATATCTCTATTACCAGTAATAGGTTTAAGTATTCCCTGTGAAGGGGTTCCTATTACCTTCTTTTCTTTCCCTTTATCCTCGGGGAGAGCGCTAGTATTCACAAGTCCCTGCGAAGGGATACTAGTCTTGGTACAAGTAACTTCTGCCTCTTGGGCTAAATTCTTGCCTCGAAAGCTATCTTGGATATTTTGAATTTGGGTTTCCAAATAGGAAACTTTTATCTCAAGTATCTGGACTTTCGTCCTTAATTGTTCTAGCTCCATCCCTGCTAAGATAATCAGGAAGAAAGTTAGCTTTTCCTTTAATATATTCAATATCAAATTTGAAGTATGAAAACCAAATCTGTATTATAATTATGTATCTATTAGTCACAGATGGATCAACATTATTTTTTAAAAATGCTTTAACTTGAGTATTATCAGTTCTAATCAAGAACTTCTTTGGTAATAAATAATCTTCATATTTTTGAACTCCTCTTTTTACAGCAATGAGTTCTTTTCTATTCGTCTCATATCTTGTTTCAACTTCTTTGAATGTTCCTGATGTATAACCTGCAAGTATTTCAGGACAAGAACAATCTTTTTCACACTTATATTCCTTATGATTCTTTTTAACCTTTAATACTGCTCCCCAGTAGTAATCTGAAGCATCAGTTTCCTGGATGAAAAAATCTTCTTCTTGAGGTATTACAAGTTTGGGCAATACCTTTAATTCTTCTTTTACCTTTCTTATGTTTTCACAATCTTGTTCTTCCCAAGACCACATTATATTTTTTCTTAATTTTGGAAGAAAATAATTTTTCAGTTTGGCACAATTTTCAATGAATCCTTCAGCATAATTTAATATACCAAAGAAGCTTTGTAATTGTTTTTTATCTTTGATTTCTTCAGGAAATTCTTGAAACTTTTCTCCAATATGGGATTGCAATTGCAATTCTCCTTCTTCTATAAATAATCCTAAGAATTCTATTTCTATTTTAGCTATCTCAGCTTTCTTTTGAGAAAGTGTAATACCATGTTTTTTCATAATATAACAGAATTTCTCAAGATGTTCAATATGTTCATCAATATTATTTGAATGAATAAGTAAATCATCTACATATGCAATACAAAAATGAGTAATTGGTTTGATTACCTCATCCATTCTTCTTTGAAACATCTGTGGTGCATTTTTCAACCCAAATGGCATTACATTCAATTCGTATTATCCTAAAGGATTGGGGGTACTAAATGCAGTTAGTGATTTACTTTCTTCTGTAAGCATGATTTGCCAAAACCCTGACTTACAATCAAATTTTGAAAATATCTTTTTGTTCTGTACTTGTTTAATAAGGGTATCCTTATTTGGCAAGTAGTATCCATCAAATTTGGTAACTTCATTTAATTTTTTGTAGTTTATTACCATTCTGGCTTTTCCTCTTTTTATCTCACTATGCTTTCTAACCATAAAGGCTGGGCTACTATGTGGGCTTTTACTTGGCCTAATCAATCTGGCTTCTAGTAATTCTTTTATCTGGTTTTTTAAATTCTTTTTGATCATCAACACTATATTTCATAGGTTTGACCCTAACAATAGTATCTGGATTAATTAATTCTATCTTTCTTAATAAAATATCACATCCTATTGTGGTTGACATATATATTGTATCAACAAATACTTCTCTAAAAGAAATTAGAAAAGGTATTTGAGTAGCATACTTGCTGTATATTACTTTATTTCCTCTTGCTGTTGTAGCGGTTACAACTTTCTTTGAATTATATTTCCAGTATTCAGATGGCAATACATTAGGTAAGCAAAGGCTTATTGTACTTCCTGTATCTAAGTAAGCGTGAAATTTAATTCTACAATATTCTTTTATATTGAGTGTAATTTCAATATATGGGCTCATGGGATTAGTACTTATTACTCTTTCCATGATAACAATGATTTCATATTTTCATCTATTCTTGGAATGATAATTGGATTATCATCAACTGTTATTTTTAAATATCCTTGGCAGATTTTATAAGGGCTATATATCTCAAGGAAGTTCATTCCTAATAGAATAGGTGAACGATTCACTCCGTATAATTCATCTTTATATAGAATTATTTCTTTAGTATATTCTTTCTGATTCTCTCCTACAAGTATAAGAGGAAATTTAACATGTTTTCTTATTTCAAGATTATTTCCTAAATAATCCTTAAAAATATATGGTTCTGGTATTTCAAAGTCTATTAGATGACTAACAAACTTAGCATTTACATGACTTTTATCTGCTCCAGTATCTATAAGGACAAGAAGATTTTTCTTAAATCCTTCTTGGTTTACATATCTTGTCTTAATGTAATATTGTGAACTTGATGGTTCAGCAATACTTAAATTTTTAAGTCTACTTATACTGAAATCTTGTCTAGAGGGAAATCTTGCAATAAGATTGTCTCCTTCTAGGCTGACACTATTTCTTCTTATTAATTTTCCTTCAGAATTAATTTCTTTTGCTTGTTTATAGAAATCAAGCATTATTTGTTCTGGTATCGTTACTTCATGTTCTTGATATTTCCTAGGAGGTATGTATTGTGCTAATTCCTCAAAATCTTTGTGTATTATTATGTTATCAGTTATTTTTCTTAAATTGTGATGGTGGCTAGTACTAAAAGCAAAAATTGATTTATGCTTATACTAATAGGCTTACTTCTTCGTAACATCTTTAAATTTCCAATTCTATAATATAGATTGAAACTTTGGTCAATATTTTCATCACTCAATGATATGACATAATTTGGTTTTACTGTAAATATTATATTTTGATAGACTAAATTTCCTACAACTGTTCCTAATAGAGCATCTATAGGATCTTGTAAGATTCTATTATCCATACAGTATATTTCTATTGGTATATTCATACCTTCTCTAAAAAATCCTTTTACCATTATCTGGACTCCTCCTAATTCAATACATTTTAATTTGTTTCTTACATTTTCTGGGATTTTGGATAGTTTTTGTTTTACCCATTCTTTTGTGATTATAGGAATTCTTGCCTTTCCTATAGTATCTTCTATATTGATAGACATTTCTTTATAATTCATACTAACAATTGTTTTATTTACCCTTGGTAAAATTCCTAAAAATCCTTGATGAAATACATCTTTTTCTTGTAGATCTAATATCTTTTTAGTGATTCCTGCATATTTTTTAATATCAAAAGTTATTTCCTGATTAATACCTTCTATAGAATCTTCAACTTCTTCAGTTGTTTCTATTTCTATTTCTGATCGTTGTATCTCTTGATTCATATATACTATTTCCTCATAATCTTCTTCTTCTGATGAAGATGTATCTAATTCATAAATACTACTACATTCACTACTTAAATCTCCAANCTTTTCTTGAAATATTTTTTATATGGTTTAAAATTCCTTTTATTGAATTTTTTATAGTTTTTGAACTTCCTTTTATATTTCTTGTATGGTTTATATTTCTTTTTATGGCATCCAAATTGTTCAACTTGGCCATTGTCTTTATAACAACATAATGAATTCTTTCTTATTTTATAAGCTTTCTTATTTTCTAGTGCTTCTCTGCACCACATTCCTATCATTCTTCTTGTAAATTCAATTCTACTTTCAAGACTGTCTATTTCAACTTCTTCCTCTTTTCCTAGAGGTAATAATTTTTCATATTCTCTTAGTAATTTAATTCCCCATGGGAATGGTAATTTGGTAAAATAAGACCTTAAAATAGGTTTATTTTCCTGATAGTCTCCTTGATTAAGTATATAGTATAATTCTTCAAATTTACATGTATATCTTTCTAACTCACACATATCACATATCTTTAAGTTTTCCATTAAAATTATTCCTTGGTTATATTCATCTTGTTTTCTTTCTTCTTCATTAGAAGCATACCTATCTCCTAAGAATTCTGTTCTTAAGATCTTTTCAAATCTTTTTAATATTTCTTGTATGTTTTGTTCATTTAAAGTATTTCTATTATCTAATACTTCAGTTCTATTTGTTCCATATTTTATTCTTCCCTTAATAATTTCTGGTAACTTTCTCCACCATTCAGAAACAATTCCTCTGAATGTATGTTCTATAAATCCAAAAGTTGTATATGTTTCCCATTTGTTAAATTGTATAGTTAAGTCTGTCCTTTTTATCCATGTTTCAATAGCTTTATCTTTATCTACACAATCTAAATCTAACCATACTCCTGTTGTGTGGATTGGTTCATTATAAGATTTCATTGGATTTATCTCTTTTATGGATTGTTTTCTTACATTTTCAGTGTATCTTTTCTGTGTTTTTCTATATTGGTTAAGACCATCTTTAAGTGGTATTGTAGTACCATAAGGATAATCTTATTCTTCATCACTACTGAATTCTACTTTTATATCATGACTTGAAAATGGATTAGTATTCATTTTTATATTTTCCATTTTTTCAGTTAATTCTTCTAACTGTTTTTTATATTCTTCATACTCTTCTCCTGTAGATTCTAAGAATTTTTGTTCTATTTCTTCTACATCTGTAATCATGTATTGTTTTTCTTCATGTTTTTTCCCTTTATTATTTTCTTTTTGTGTTATCCTAAAATCTTGAGGTGGATTAATTATAATCCTATCTTTTCCTCTAAGGTTTTTATCTAATAGGGCATTTCCTATTTGTAGATTATGTTCTAGATTCTCTAATCTTTTATGTATATCCCCAAAATTTTCATTTGTGGTATTCTTAGGTAAATAAGGATAACTAGGTTTTTTATGTTTTTCAACTTTTTTCAAAAATTTTTCTATTATATTTTCTTCATCTGCTATATTCATCGTTATTTTTAGTTCGTAACATGGCTCTGATACCATTTGATCGGAGTGTGTAGCGGAGGGGTTAATATTTTTGAGCTAATTAGATTCTTCATAAGTATTTAAAATGTCACAATAGAATTTATAAAATTCACTATTTTTTATTAATACTTTTTCTTGAATAATTATGTTTAATTTTTCAATTCTCCTTCTTAAATTAAGAATTAATTTATATATGTCTTTTTCCATTTTGATTGCTTCGTTATCTATGGAATTGTTTTTATTTTTTATTTTTGGGTCTAAATATTCTATAAAGAAGTCTTTCAGATCTTCTTCTAAATAGATTAATTCGTTTTCTGTATAGATTTTTAGATCAATAAAATTTTGTATAATATTTGGATCTAGATTTATTAAAATTTTATGAACTATATTTTCTTGAGGACTTATTTGAAGGTTTTTAGACATTGTAGTGGCTTTGGTTGCAATTTCTCTGTTAAGGGTATTTTTGGAAAATTGATTATTTGGAGACTAGTTTTCAAATATTTTTATTTCTTAGACTAATTTGGAAAATCCTCCTTCTATTTAGGCTATTAAACTATATTTCCCAGATCTTTGGGATGGCACAAAAGGCTGGTGATGCTGCTGTTGACGCCGTTCTTGCTCACAGCGTCTGTATCTCTTTTTTTTTTTTTTCCGGTAAATGTAATTATATTGATAAAAAATTGTTCCATTCCATGTAAAAGTACACTGGATATTCTCGGGAAAATCACAAGCAAAAATCACAAACAACTACATCGAGCATCCCCGAGAAGTGCAAAAGTAAGTGAAAAACAAAAAAGATCAATGACCCAAAGCCAAGGATTCGAAATGGATCAAGACATCCGGATACAAGGTAAACATAATTTTGTATACGTGTGTCTTGATCCGTCTCACAATGGAATCCAAGTCGGGTGAGAGGTCTTCGAAAATCTTAATATTCCTTGTAAGTCAAATGCAGTACACGGTGCTTGCAAGAGTAATCCTCTTCGCCTTATTATGTAACGAAGTCCCACGGACCTCTTTTTTCAACCACTTGAGAGCACTAGCAATTGTTGATATAGATCTCGTAATGTCAAACCACCGTCTAATATTCCCCCATAAGGTAGAAGTGAAAGAACACATGAAGAAAAGATGCTCGCAAGTTTCCACAAAATGGCCACAAAAATCACACTTGTGATCAATATCAAAGAAGAGCAATTTATCTTTAGTTAGGAGTTTTGATTGGGCCTCTAACCAAAGCATAAAAGAATGTTTCGGAGTGATGCACGTTTTCTAAACTTCGGCTCCCCAAGGCTTGAAAATACCCTTAGGCCTAAAGAAATTTTAGGCAATTTTTGTACTGAATTTTCAACCTATAGAACGACCCAGATTTTCGTTCCAAATTTCCAAAAACTACCTACCGAATGACGAAAATTGCCGGCCTGTGTTGTTGTCCAAGTACTGCCCATTAACCGGGCAGTTGAGTGCATTCCCAGCACTGTAAATTCGGCCATTAACTGCCCGTTGTGAAGGGACAATTCTAGCATCCTTATGAACCGTCCCCCCTTGCTGTCCATTAATTGAAATCTGTTGGGCAGCAGCATTTACACAAAAAATGTCCCTAATTTCAAGAAGTTTCTTGAAGAGTGGAGAATGAACATTTCTAGGACAAACCTCTCATATGCAAGTCCCATTAAGATAAACATGATCGACCCACCGAATCTATAGGGAGTCCTTTTTATTGTGAATGTTCCAAAGGGATTTAGCAAGTAACGCTAAATTTCAACTCTTCAAGTCCTTTAATCTAAGGCCTCCTTTCTCCTTCAGAAGATAAATATTCTTCCACGCAACTAACGGCTTTTTAGATCCCCAAAAGAAAGTCCGACAAAGGCTAACAATTCTAGAACTAATTGTAGCCGGAATATGGAAAATAGAGAGCCAAAAGCATTCAACTCCTTGAAGAACCGCTCTAATAAGTTCAATCTTGCCTGCATAAGATAATGTAGATGAATTCCATGCACCAATGTATGATGTTATTTTGTCAAGAAAAGGGGCATAACCACTTACTTTAAGTTTGTCCGATGCAAGGGGATGCCCAAATATCGAAATGGCACACTCCCCCTCGGAACACTTGTTAATTCCATGACATCATCAAGAAACTGTCCATGAACACCAGCTATAAACAAGCTGGATTTGAGAACATTCAACCTTAATCCAGAGACCTAACAAAAATTTGAAAGGCAATCCATGAGAATTTTAACCGACATAAAATCTTCCCTCGCAAATAGCATCAAATCATCCGCAAAAGCTAAATGGTTGATCTTTTGGGGGCCACATTTTGGGTGAAAGTTGAAATCACTATCATATGTGGCAGTTTTAAACATTCTCAAAAGGTATTTAATGCAAAGCACAAATAAGAAGAGAGAAAGGGGGTCACCTTGCCTAAGACCCTTCTCACCTTTGAAATATCCATGCAAAGTCACATTCAAAATAATAGAATATGATGTAGAAGTGACACATTCCATAATCCAATGGACAAATCTCGAGGGAAATTGCAAACCATAAATAACATCTCTAAGGAAATCTCAACTTACCGAATCATAAGCCTTCGAAAGATCAATTTTTAAGAGGCATCGTGGAGCAACCATTTTCCTATTGTATTGCCTCAATGGTTCTTGGGCAAGATGAATGTTCTCCATGATACTCCTACCTTCCACAAAAGCGGCTTGTGCATGATCAACAATGTCTCCCAAAATGGGTCTCAATTTAGAAGCAAGCATTTTAGCAACCACTTTGTAAGTAACATTACAACAAGAAATTGGCCTAAAATCACCAACATGCGACGTGTGATCCGATTTAGGCACCAAAGCAATTGCTGTGTGATTAATTTGTTTAAGAATGCAACCCGAAGAGAAGAACTCCAAAAGAGCTCCAACAAAATCATCACCAATAATCCCCCAAGCATTCTTAAAAAAACAAGAGGTCTAACCATCCGGCCCGGGAGATTTGTCATCACCAATATCAAAAAGCGCATCTTTAATTTCCTCATAAGAAATGTCCCGAATCAAGGTGTTACCTTGTTCCGAGGAAACCAATGAACCATTTGAAAGAATATCCATGTCAATAGGCCGAGAGGAGTATTTCTTTCCCAGCAAAGAAATATAAAAATTTACAAATTCTCTAGCCACTTCATCTTGTGATGTAGTATACATCCCATCTTCTTTGAAAACGATAGCAATAAAATTCCTCTTAGAGTTCCTTTTAACCAATGAGTGAAAGAACTTGGTGCATTTGTCACTTTCCTTAAGGAAAACACACTTTGCCTTTTGGTAGTAAAAACTACGTTCCGCTTCACATAAAGTAACGGTTTTCTTCCTCAATTTAGCAACCAAAACTTGAAAATCAGCATTGAAGGGCTGATTTTGGAGCTGTAATTGGGCAAATTCTAAATCATTTTTGGCCTCGATTGCTCTACCCGAAATATGCCCAAAATGCTTAAAATTTAGTTCCTTCAAAGTACCCTTAAGTTTGCTCAATTTATTGCAAAGGATGAATTGTTTTGTCCCCCGCAAGTAAAAATTTCAGCAATCTCTAATTAAATCATTGAAATCCACAAGCTTGGTCCACATGTTAAAAAACTTGAAAGGGCTTTTAGCTCTCCCCACACAGTCATGTATAGAGACAATGCAAGGGGAGTGGTCGGAGAGGCATCCAGAAGGAAGGAAATTTGCTTCAACAAAAGCCTCATTTTGTATCCAAACATCATTGACCAAAGCCCTATCAATTTTGCTCCAAACTGACCGCACATCCGTGAGACCCACGTTAAGGTAACAAGTTGCAAGATCTTTAATTTCATAAGGGGTAACATCCGCCCCATTGCATTTTTCATCAAACTTAAGAACATTGTTGTAGTCACCCATAATCAACCAAGGTAACGATACATTTTCATTGAGCTCCGTAATGGTATTCCAAAGAGGCCTTCGATTTACCATAGTGTGAAAACCATATACAAAACTTACAAGAGAAGTATAAGATGTTACCTAGCAAGTAGCTTTACAATGGATAATTTGTGGATGAACCTTCATCACATCCAAAAGAACTTTGGATGGATTCCACAAAATTAAGATCCTACCGGCTTGATGTCTGCAAAAATTATTTACTTGCATGAAGCCATCGAACTTATTTCGAAAAATCTTCTTCAACTTCCGGTCCCCCAACTTCTTTTCCAAAATTGCCATAGTATCAATGCTATGAAACTTTATAAACTCTCGAATCTCATTTTGTTTGAGGGGTAAATTCATGCCCCTAATATTCCAAGAAGCAATCTTCATGATGAAGAAGTAAGGGATGTTCCCTTCTTCTTGAGTCCCAACTTCTTTTTCTCCTCAACTTTACCTTTAAGCTTATCATTTCCAGCTTTAGTAGAACCTACTTCAATGGAGTTGGAAGGCACATCCTTTCCAGATTTTTCGGGCTCAACATGAGCAGATTTTTTCCCCTAACAGCCCTATTTTTCTTGCTCACTACCTTCTCAAACGGCACCTCAACCTGGGCAGTTTTACCTCCCATCCGGCCATCAAAACTGTCTGCAATAATCTATCCAGAAATTCGTTCATGTTGCTGGCCAATCCGCCCAGAATTTCGATCAAGTTGCTGGTCATTCTGCCCATCCAAAGCCAAGACATTTAGTTCCTCAATTTGTTGCTGCATACACACTGCCCGATTAGCATGTTTCTGAGCATTAGAGGCTGATTTTCCATCGTGTCCATCTTTTCTTTGGTAAGAACCGCCAGCCTTACTTTTACCTTTCTCCCCACTAGAATTTTTATTGTCACAACCCGTAATCGAGTGACCGAACACTTTACAAGAACCACAAAATTTTGGTTCATGTTCGAAAATAATTTCTTGCTCCCTCAACGTGCCATTTGGGAGTCTAATCTTGATCTCCCGCACAAGTTCAGTGGAGGCATCAACTTCAACAAGTGCTCTCGCAAAGGAAAGTCGACCCCTAGTAGCCGTCACTTTGTCCGTTGAGATTGGTTTCCCAACATTTGAAACAATTTTACCCAAGGAATTAGTGTTTCAAAATTCCAAGGGTAAACCCGGTAAGTTAATCCACACCGGCATTGTACTCACGTCTTTATCGTTGAAATCAAAATAGCGTGGCATGATTTTGAGCATGAGTGGTCTCCCGTAGACTAAGTATGGGCCCCCATGCATCACACTTAATCTTTCACTATCCGTATCAAACTTGAAAACCAACCAACCACTAGCGTGAACATAATATTTATAGTTCACCTTCCAAGAATCACATAATTGGAGTAAAGCAACTTTCCCCGAAAACCTACTGGCAAAGTATCCAACCAAACCATATCCCCAAGAATTTTCAATGTTATCTTCATCACATTCACCAAACACAACCTCATCCGATTGATTATGGAAAGGTTTCAACATGATATTTTCCTCTAATTTACGGTTGTCCTTAAAAAGGTTAACCCATGGGGTTTTTTTCTCAATACCACCATCAATACCGGTCTCATTTCCAGCACTTTACTTCATCAATTTAGCAGAATTTGAATCAAAATCAGAATGCTCAGAATCAGTATCCTCCTTACCAAGAATTAAAGAGACACTCGATGAAGGCAAATTAATCACCTTATGCTCCCCCGATTTAACCTTTACATTTTCAGCAGCAAGAATCTTAGAAAAAGTAGAAGAAAACGGCTCAATCACCGTAGGACGAGCAAGCCGGTCGACCCTAAGAAGAGAAGAAGAATGATTCTGTTTCTTTTTAGCCATAAGGAGGAAACAGCCCAGACATTGGCCCAACAAAAGACAGCCCAGAAGATCAATAAAAAGCTGGCCCAAAAAGGAACCAAAGAGCAGCCCAACAACAGAATAAAAACAAGAAGTCCGGCCGAAAGTGTAACCAGCCCAGAAGAGAAAACCAAAATCGGCCCAACTAAAAGAGGCAGCCTGATGGAAAATCAGCAGCCCAGAAAACGTCCAGCCCAATAAACCACAGGCCAGAAGGAGAAACCGGGTCAACAGCCCAGAAAACTGGCCTAAGCAGAAACCAAAACGGGACA
Source organism: Olea europaea var. sylvestris (assembly GCF_002742605.1). Lineage (NCBI taxonomy): Eukaryota > Viridiplantae > Streptophyta > Magnoliopsida > Lamiales > Oleaceae > Olea > Olea europaea. The sequence continues at coordinate 63,937 of NW_019241259.1, read as the reverse complement.
GCCACCAACCCACTGACAATGTCACACCAAAGTACCAAAAACCAGAAGCTAGAAGCTGCAAATACCCCAAAATAGCATAAAGGCAGTCCACCAACTCAATCAGCCGTTAGGGGACAGAAAGGGTTCAGAGAGGACCAAAGTACGAGAATTCAAAAGTGTCTCCCAGCAGAATAGATACACAATACATACAAAAGAACCAAGAACACCATGAATATTGAAGAACACAAAATCGAACGGCAAAGAATCCAAGGAACCCGACGGTAAACTGAAAAACGGGACAGAATACCCAAGAACCTGGACAAACCCGGCTGTAAGAAGAAAACTAAACTGTGGCTTATCTGGACGTGGAGAATGAGGTGGAGCCGTGGAGAAATGGGTTTTAAGGGACTTCTCTTATCGTTGCGCTGGGAGTGAGGTTGTTCTTCGATGATTTTCAAGCTCATTGTCACTGTGCAAAGTATGGAAGTTCTGTGGCTCTCTAAGATTTTTGTTTTTTGCCTTTTCTTGATTTTGCCTTCTATAGGCCATAAATTTCTGTATTGTTTTTTTCCTTTTTGCATTTTTTGTTACACTAGTTTTGCACTCGTGCAATGCACGGGTTATCTCATTTTTTAGGTAATATTAACGTGTCAAAATATTTATTTATTTTTCTCAATAGACCTACAAATTTGATTAATTGTTTAAAATGATAAATGAAAATGCAATCTTCATATATGACACACATTCTGCATCATCATATACTGTTATTAATTGATAATATACATGAGTGTACTTGAAAGTTCAAGTTGAACCCAAAATAATCGATATACATAAGATATATGAAAAAAGAGCTACCGAAACTTATATATAATATCTTTTGAACACGCGTGTTTGATGTACGTTTAACTATTTTCGATATTCATTTAGATCATTCAATATGTCTATGATATAGTTCTCGAAATGAGTTTCGAGAGAATATAGAAGATTTATACATTTGATTACCATACAATCGTCGATAAATTTTTAAAGTTAGCTTGTTATCGAAATTCTTAATTTTTTAAATGATGTCTCTTTTGACATAAAAAAATTAAAAATGTATTAGAAAATTTCTAAATGACGTCAAAAATTTTATTATATTATTTAAAAAATTAATTGATCGAGAGGAAAGAGTAATAATAAGAAAAAAATTTCTAAAAATGATCAAATTTCTTTTATATATAAATTTTTTTCAGATGTTTCAGCAATTAAGAAGAAAAATTAGTTGGCCTCAATTTTGTGCTTCCCAATTATATAAATCCCTACTATATAAAAAGAAGAATGTGAAGTTACTATAGAAGGCAACAATGACTTAATCCATTTTGTCTCACTGTAGCTTTTTTTTCTTTTTTAAGTAGGGGAGCAAAATGACGTCGTTTGTCTTGCTTGATATATATTTTATTATACAGTAAGAAAATACTGCAGCACGCAATTTTCATTCCTCCCACCACTCCGTGCTCAACCATTCTTATATAGATATATACAGTAGGGATATAAGAAAAAAAAATCACTTTTATATAAGAAAAATTAAAAAAATAAAGATAATATAAGACAAAAAATATTTTACAAAAAGTTACTTGTAAGTAAAAAATTTAAAGAGAAAGAAATTGAAAAGAATTTTAAATTGAATCCCTACTATATAAAAAAAAGAATGTGAAATTACTGTAGAAAGTAACAGTGATTTAATCCATTTTATCTCACTGTAGCTTTTTTTTTTAAGTGGGGGAGCAAAACGACGTCATTTGCTTTGCTTGATATATATTTTATTATACAGTAAGAAAATACTGCAACACGTAATTTCCATTCCTCCCACCGGATAATATAAGACAGAAAATATTTTACAAAAAGTTACTTGTAAGTAAAAAATTTGAGAAGAAATGAATTAAAAGGAATTTTAAATTGAAAAAAAAAATTTATTTATAACGTAAAACTACACAGAAAAAAAAAAAGAATATATATATATATATATATATATATAGTGTAAACTAAATAATGCAAAAAAATAAATAAATAAATAAATTCTCTGTTTACGGAGGCAGAAGCCTCTGTGCACGGAGACATTACTCTTCCTGCACAGAGACAGTGTCTCCGTGCATGGAGACAAAAATGTTTCCATTTTTTATTTTTTCTTTTAAATTTTATAAATAATTGTTTTTTTAATCAATTTATTTAAATTTCTTTTAAATTTTTTTCTCTTCCTAATAAGACTTACTTTTTCAGTTTTAACGAAATAATATTTATAAATCCTTTATTTAATTATTGTAACTTTCTTTTATTTTTTATTGTATTTTTTTGGAAATTATTTTAAATTTCATTTTTATTTTTTTTCCAAGTGGATGAGCAAAAATGACATCGTTTGTCTTAGTATATATTTTATTATACAATGTACCTCCAAATTTACTACAACACGCAATTTTTCATACTTCCCATCAAGTCTCGTCTCTTCACTCCGTGCTCAATAAAAAAATATTATCTCAATGTATTTCTATAACGTAAAAAGTTAGTTATACATAAAAAATTTGCTTCAAGTTTTTTAAGTGTAATAAAAAAAATTATCATTGTAGTTCATTATTATATGTAAAAATATATTAGCTTAAAAAAAAAAACTCTCTCTAACGGAGACAAATTCTCAGTGCGTGTTTTTTTTAACTTTATAAATAATTGTTTTTTATCAATTTAAATTTATTTTTAATTATTTTTTCTTCCAAATAAAGCTTAATTTTTCAGTTTTAACGAACAAGTTACTTGTAAGTTAAAAAATTGAATAGAAAATAATTAAAAAGAATTTTAAATTAAAAAAAATTATATATAGTGTAAACTAAACAATGCAAATATTAAAAAATAAAAATAAATTTCTGTAGACATTGTCTCCATGCATGGAGACACTGTCTCTGTGCATTAAATAAAGAATATATAAATATTATTTAATTAAAATCGAAAAATTAAGTTTTATTAGGAAAGGAAAAGAATTAAAAAAAATTTTAAATTGAATTTTTTTTTATCTATAATGTAAAAAAAATTATATCAACCAAAGTCTCCAATTGTCTCCGTGCACGAAGACAATAGTCTCCTTGCATGGAGACTTTGGTTGATATAATTTATTGTTACTTTTTTTTTTAAAGCTAATATCTTTTTACTATATAACTAACTACAATGATAATATTTTTTGTTTTATTTTTATAACTTGAAGCAAACTTTTTACTTATTACTAACTCTTTACATTTTAAAAATATATTTAAAACTTTGAGTTAATATTTTTTTACTTATAATATAAGTAGATTTTACAATTATAAGAGCTTGTTTGGGCCAGATTTTTTCACCCAAAAATTTGATTTTTTTACCGTTATTTCACTATTCCAGCCATCATATTTGACTTCTTCTTTCACAGGTGGACCCCACTTTTCTCCTAACGGTCAAAAAAATCAATTCTCAAAATTACTCCCAAACAGGCTCTAAGTTTTTTTTACTTTTAAATAACTTGAAGCAAATTTTCAGTAACTCAAATATACTTAAAATTTTAAGTTGATATTTTTAGTTATGTAATATATAAGTAGCTTTTACAATTATAAGTTTTTTTTTACTCAGTTAGCAATTTTTTATCTTATTATTATTATTATTATTTTTATTTTTTAATATTTTTACATAAAACTGATTTTTTTACTCATATTTATGAGATTTGGTGAGAGGTATGGAAAGTTGTCTGTTGTGATAAATTTGGAAGTACACTGTATTATAAGATATATACTAAGAATTAAAAAGGATTTTAAATCAAAAAAAATATTTATAATATGAACAAAAGAAATAAAAAATAAATAAATGAGGAAAAAATAAAAAACGAAAAAGAAATCTCCATGCATCCTGCGATAATCCAATAAACCAAACGATTAGATTTCACTAAATACTTCAAATCTTCAACCAATTTTGAAAAATATACAATTTTTACGCTAATATCTTTAATTTGTTAAATCATTTAGTTTTTTTATAATATGAAGAAAAAGGAATTTGAATCGTAGAACGAAAAGAATTTTAAATCAAACAAAAAATTATTTATAATATGAAGAATTTCTTTTCTTTTTTTAAAACAATCTTCAAAAAATATATAATAAAAACAAAACAAATTAAACAAAAGAATGTTGCGAAAATTAAATAAAGAACATGTAAATATTTTTTAATTAAAATTGAAAAAATAATTTTTTTTCATAAAGAAAAAATAATTAAAAAAGATTTTAAATTGAAAAAAAAGATTTATAATATGAACAAAACAAATAAAAAATAAATAAATGAGGAAAAAATAAAAAAGAAAAAGATATCTCCATACATCCTATAATAATGTAATGAACCAAACGATTAGATTTCACTAAATATTTCGAATTTTCAACCAATTTTGAAAAATCTACAATTTTGACTCTAATAAAAATACAATAAATACAAAACTCGTGCAATGTACTTGTCAAATACTAGTTTATAATTGAAATGTATATTCTCGAGATAGGATAAATGCTCCCTTGATGTATGGATTAAAAACCAAATTTGGAGCTCATAATCTATATATTAAATATTATTTTAGTTTTAGTGGTTATTTTACATTTAAAGGACATATTTGATGATAACTATATTCAATATAATTGAATCGTATAATTAATTGAATCTTTTTTTATTGTTCAATTTTCAATCGATTTAATGAAAAAATTTTATTTATATGTAATATTATTTTATGAAAGATTTTGCTATTGAAAATAAAAGAGAGAAAAATAAAAAAAAATAAAAAAGAAGAAGAAGAAGGACTTAATGGAGACAAATACAAGCCGAGTCACAATATAATATTTTGTCATTTAAATGTGGTTGAAATTTTTATTTAATCACCCAATTTTAATATATTTGATTTAATCCTCCAAAATTTATATACATCTAAAATATTTAATATCATCAAATAAATTAATTGACATCTTTTCAACCAAGTATTAATTTTTTTCAACCTTGTGTTAAGTTTTACTTTGATTTATCGCAACTGCTTTTGAGAAATAAACAATATATATGATTCAACATACTATGTATCACGTTATAAGGATAAAATAGATTTATAGAAAAAAAAATCAATCACCAAGAAAAAATGGAAAAAAAATTATTACGAGAATACTCCATGCATCACGGAGATATTAATTGGCTCCTGGTACTCGGGAGCAATTTGCTCTGTGATGCATTTTTTTTAAAATGATGCTCAGTGCCAAATTTTTTTTACTGGGTGATTGATATCTTTTTTCTGTTGTTTATTTTTTTTTTTTATTTTTTTTTTTAATTTTGCATTGGGTGATTTATTTAGTTTTTTTTTAAAAAAAACTGCCATAAATCTTCATAAATTTTTTATATTCTCTCGAAATTTATTTCAAGAATTATATTATAGACACGTCGAATGATCTAAATGAATATCGAAAATAGTTAAACGTACATCAAACGTGTGTTAAAAAAAACGTATAACTGATCCATTTTCTTTAAAAAAATCAATTATTTTATTAATATTTATTATTTTTTCGCGACAATTTTCTCGATATAATTTACATCATTTTCAACTTTTTTTTTAGACCTAAAAATTCAAATCAGGCAAAACGGGAAATCAAATAATTCATGTAGCACACTATTTTTGATTTTTGTTATTTTGTCTATATGCAAAAAAGCTATTAGACCCTTAGTATGAGAGTTATTTTGCGAGGGAGTTGAGGATAAAATGGAAAACACCTAAATACGTCCTAAATGAACATTAACCAACTGATTCGTTCTTTTAAGATAATAGTGAGAGTTGTGATTGGTCAAAAAAGTTGAGATTTTGTTAATTGTTTGAGGACAAAATGAGAAATGAAAATACTTCAAAAATGAATAGTAAATGACATATTGAAAAAGAGTAGAGATTTTGTTGATTGTTTGAGGACAAAATGGGAAATGAAAATACTTTAAAAATTAATAGTAAATGGCATATTAGCTCTTTTAAGATAGTAATGAATTAATACTTTGGCTTTGTTTATCTACCATTCCCCACATTATTTTTTCTACAATACTTATTTTTAACCACACATTTTTATTAAAATAATATTACACGTAAATTAAAAAAAATTCTTATTTTTTAACCACACATTTCGACATTAATCACTATTTCATAGTACATTATTCGCAAATAATGGGGCACAAACAAGCACTTTCTTTTCAAAGTGAAAAAACTAGAAGAAGACACTCGATAAATAAATAATAGTTAAAAAAAAAAACTAGAAGAAGGGAAGCCCAAATGAGTTGGTTGTACAACCCATTTTGACGCCAGAAAAGGAAGGAAATGAGGAAAAATGATTCTCACCTGAGTCGCATTCTTTTCAAAAAAACATATATTTTTTTAAATAATGATTTGATATCATTTCAATCACACATTTTTCAGTAAAATAATATTACATGCAAATTCAAAAAAAAAATTCATTTTTTAACCACACATTCTTCATCAATCTACTATTTCAAAATACATTCTTTCAAAATAATGTGGCTCAAACACGCACAAATAAAAGGATTATTCTTGGGGTACATAGGAGGTCACATAAGGGTATCCATAATGGACACCAGACGCCCGGGTGTCCATTATGTTTGGGGTTATATACCTCAAGAATAATTCTACATTCTTGTTTTTTCTTAAAATATTTCCTAAATTTTTTTTTTTTTTATATTTTCTTTTGAGCATTTTAGTTTAGAATCATAACAGAATGATCATTTAGCCTTTTTATTTTCTGAATATACCATTCAATTTGACTAATAGAAAAATGGACGAGAATCATTCATTTAGACGCATGACACTAGCTGTATAAAAAGGTTGGAGATATGGTAGTCCCAAAAAAGGTTGAAAATAAATATGACTGACATGAAAAGTTAGAGATGTTCTCTGCTATTTACCCTATTCTTTGTAATATTTATTGAGTAACGTCATTCATAATGAAGATCAATCATGTTGAGGATTGTTCAGTAGATGACATAATAAGGAAGAAAAGTAAATAAAAATTTATTTTGACATAGTTTTCGAAATTAAAATTTTATTTTGTCATAGTTTTTTATTTAATCCAATATAACATGCGAAAAATACTTTGATAGCATATTTTGTAGATAGTGTAAAATTAGCCCATATTTGGCCCCTATTAAATTTCATTTCATTTTTCTCTCTCCTATTTTTAACCGCACAATCATTGATAAAATAACATTACACATAAATGAAAAATATTTCATTCCTTTTCAACCGTTCATTTTTCAAAAAAATAATATTCCATTCATTTTTATTCAAAAAATGGGGGCCAAACCAGAGTTTAGAAGTATTTACATCACGATCCACTGGTATGATATTATTTGTTATGGGCTTAGCCCGTAGATTTTGTCTTGGGCTTTCACCCGAATGGTCTCGCACAAATTTGGGTAAATCTCTCACTTTGAAATTAATTTTGTTTCCCTGCAATGTGTGATAATGAATCGTGTCTGCTAAGTGTCCCAGCGTCGTCAAATTCCACTCGGTATGATGTTGTCTACTTTGAACCTAGCTACACGGTTATTTTCTTTAGTTTTCATCCGAAATGCCTCGTACCAATTAGTAATGGTCATTTCACTTATACATTAGTCCTATTTTTCTTCCTCATGCAATGTGAGATTGTGGTGGTTACAAGAAAATGTTATGGATAGTTATTCAGAAATAGTCTTTTCCGTTATTTAAGAATGTTCACCATCACATGTCTCATAACTTCATAAGTGCATATTTGATACGCGAAAATGAGATATAACTAATAAAATTTCTTTCTTATATACAAATTGTGCTAAAGATTCAAAACCTATTTTCACCTTAATGGAAAAAAAAAAAGACAAAATAGTAAAAAAATCGGTTCTGAGTAAATATTCAATATCCAAGTTGGCTTACAAAGTTGACCATGATGTGATCTAGTACTTCCTGGGTCGCATTAAACCCTATGAAAGGTTAAGAAATAACTAAATAATTAAACGCGTGTTTCTCAAACCCATCAACTATCTAGTTTATTTTGAATTTCAAACATGTTGTGTACAAATTTAAATGTATATATGCTCTGTTTGATTTTCATTATTTTCAAAATATATTTTTTCGACCACACATTCTACAATAAAATAATATTACAAGCATATCCAAATTTTTTTCTCATTTTTAACCTCATATTCTCTATCAATCTACAATTTCAAAATGCATTCTTCGTTAAAATGAGGCTTGAATAGGCTAATAATAAATGATGATTTTACAATTGTTAAACTCGCATATGTATGTCAATGACATCTATCGAGTAATCACTTGTAAAACATTTTTAAAAACAACCTAAAACATGGAGTGAAACCCATCCCATTCGACACATGAGTCTCAATCGAGTAGACATCCCATTCGACCGAGGTAGTAAATGCTAATATTGTGTACCACATTAAAACTAACTTAGGGGCAAGAAGGAGTACTACTACTTCACTAATTGACCCACATGTTCTAGATGAAGTCGATCAAGTTGCAATGTCATTTTATCGGTCGCCAGTTGCGTGTCATAACTCTTTATTGTATCCATATCTTGTCGATACTAGTGGTGGTCTACCTGGTATATGTATCTTCTCATTAACTCATGTAAAATCCTTCACAATAATAAATTACATGTTAAAGTCTAAAATGATTGAATAAGTACGTTATTTGATCGACCGATTGACTCCCCCACCTTGTTGTGCTTAGAGCTGACACGAAGAACCAACCCCTAGGTGCTTTATCAAAAACTACGAAGTTGACCAAATAACCATGAAGTCGATCTTTTTCATGTTTTGTGACGATCATGGCATCGTGGAAAACACCATTACCAATATTTTCACTGCATCTTCAAGAATGTACGTAGATCCATTCATACAAAGTCCAAATTTTTTTATTTTACGTACTCATTTTCAATCACACATTCGCATAATAAAATATCATGCATATAAATCAACAATTTTTCTTTATTTTTTAATCACACGTTCTCCAAAAACTTACCATAAAAAACTTTATTTTTTCCAAATAATATTCATCAAACAGGGGAAAGTCACCTCAATGCCACATCATTAAAAATCCGTGTAAATGTTAGTGCACACAAGCATCAACAATCAACCTCACCCTTTTCAAGCTTTAGAATGCTCAACTCAGTATTGAACAATTGTAAAAACATGCAATGAATTTGTTTTAAATAAAATTAAATTCATAACAACGAATTTTAATTAAATCCAAATTTATTGTTAGCAATAGAAGACGTTTTACAAAATCGTGCAAAAGAAGTGACTACTAATTGCAATGAAACACACAATATATTTATTATTGAAATTAAATTAAATTCAAATTTTAGCCCCTTTTTGATGGCCATTATTTAAAAAAAGGTTTTAAATATTGATTTTTTTTGGAGAATTGGTGGTTAAAAAATTGGAAATTTTTTTAAGTTAACGTGTATTTTTATTGTATAAATGTGATTAAAAATGAGTATGAAAATTAAAAAGTTTTGTTTTAAAGAAAAATATATTTATTATTGAAATTAAATTAAATTCAAATTTTAGCCCCTTTTTGATGGCCATTATTTAAAAAAAGGTTTTAAATATTGATTTTTTTTGGAGAATTGGTGGTTAAAAAATTGGAAATTTTTTTAAGTTAACGTGTATTTTTATTGTATAAATGTGATTAAAAATGAGTATAAAAATTAAAAAGTTTCGTTTTAAAGAAAAATAAACAAATATTTAATTAAATCCAAATTCATATTGAGTAATAGAAGATGTTTTTCAACGTGTAGTGGTCAAAGTTCAATTGCTAAAATTCGACTATCTCAAGGTTTAACGATATGATGGGATGTCACATGTGCATTCTGTCAACCACATCATCAATTTCGTTAGAAGATGGAGATGGAAGGTATGTCAGTGACTAACGTACAACGATTTTATATATATACGTTCAATGACTATTGGAACTATTAACTGTAATAGTTGTAACTTATAAGTCATAAGTAAATTTTATAATAATATTTTATTGATTAAAGTTAAAATAACTAAGTTAATTAATTAATCCCTATTATATAAAAAGGGGAATGTGAGGGCACTGTAGAAAGCAACAGTGTCTTGATCCATCTTTACTGTATCATTTTTTTTTGTTTGTTCAATTGAGGTCAAAAACGACGCAGTTTGCTTGATATATATTTATTTATTATACACTACCTCTGATTTTACTGCAACATGCAATTTCCATTCCTCTCCCACTTCGATATAGATATATATAATAGGGATATAAGAAAAAAATCACTTTTATATATAAAAAAAATAGAAATAATATACGACATAAATTTTTTCGCAATTTCCATTCCTCCCCCACTCCGATATAGATATATATAGTAGGGATATAAGAAAAAAATCACTTTTATATATAAAAAAAAGATAGAGATAATATGCGACAGAATTTTTTTTACAACATATTACTTGTAAGTAAAAAATTTGAAGAGAAAAGAATTAAAGATAATTTTAAATTGAAAAAAAAATTATAACATAAAACTACACAACAAAAAAAAAATAATAATAATCTCTCTGTGCACGGAGGAAACAAAAAATAATAATAAATAAATAAAATTGGAAGGACTGGCCTCCGTGCATGGAGAGAGAAATAAATTTTTTTCTTTTTTTTTTATACTCATGTTTTTGTGTTGATTTTCAGGCTCATTACAAGATATCAAACGAAGTCGAAATATTACATTTTTAATATCGTTTACTCACGGCACAGTATTGCACGTCGTTAATGGTGCGTGAAACGGTCAATCATAGCAAATGTTATGGGACGTCAAAGTAAGTATTTTCAAACTATATTTCGAAATTTTCGATAACAAGTTAACTTTAAAAATTTATCGACAATTGTATGATAGTTGAATCGATAAATATTTTACATTCTCTTGAAACTCATTTTGAGAACTATATCGTAGAGACATCGAATGATCTAAATAGATATCAAAAATAGTTAAACGAATATTAAACGTATGTGTTAAAAAATACGCATAAGTCGTTTTTCTTAAAAAAATCAATTATTTTATTACTATTTCAAAATTTTCGATAACAAACTAACTTTAAAAATTCATCGACGATTGTACGATAGCCGAATCAATAAATATTTTACATTCTCTTGAAACTCATTTTGAGAATTATATCGTAAAGATATCAGATGATCTAAATAAATATCGAAAATAGTTAAATGGAGATTAAACGTATGTGTTAAAAATGCGTATATATCGTTTTTTCTTTAAAAAAATCAATTATTTTATTACTACTTATTTTTTTCACAACAATTTTCTCAATGCATCATTTTGCTTAAAAAAATTATGTGGTATGGCGAAAATTTTTTTTCTCCATGCACGGAATGAATATGTTTTTTTTAATCATTTTATATATTAAATTATTACTAGAAAATTAAATTTTATCTTAAACTATTAAAAAATACTGATTAATAATAAAAAATTTGAAAAAAAATTAAAAATAATTCTAAATTGAAAAAACTATTATTTATAACGTAAAACTACACAGAAAAAAAATTCTCAAATCTAAGTTTCTGTTTAGAATTATTAAGAGAAAAGAATTGTAAATTTAAAAAAAATTATAATGTGAACAATTTAGAATATATATAGTAGGGATATAAGAAAAAAATTACTTTTATATAAAAAAAAATATATATATATATATAGAGATAATATGAGATATAATTTTTTTACAACATATTATTTGTAAGTAAAAAATTTGAAGAGAAAAGAATTAAAGAGAATTTTAAATTGAAAAAAAATTATAACGTAAAATTACACAACAAAAAAAAAAATATTTTCGTGCACGGAGCAAAAGCCTCCGTGCATGGAGACTAATGGAGACACTATCTCCGTGCACAGAGGGAACAAAAAAAAATAAAAAAATAAAATAAAATTGGAAGGACTGGCCTCTGTGCTTGGAGACCAAGAGACCAAAAGGTCTCCGTGCACAGAGGGAGAAATAATTTTTTTTCTTTGTATTTATGTTTTTGTGTTCATTTTCAGGCTCATTACGGGATATCAAACGAAGTCGAAACATTACATTCTTAATATCGTTTTGAAGTACTCATGGCATAGTATTGCACGTCGTTAACGGTGCGTGAAACGGTCAATCAGAACAAATGTTATGGGACGTCAAAATAGACATTTTCAAACTATATTTCGAAATTTTCGATAACAAGACAACTTTAAAAATTTATCGACGATTGTACGATAGTCGAATCGATAAATGTTTTACATTCTCTAGAAACTCATTTTGAGAACATATCGTAGAGATATCGAATGATCTAAATAGATATTAAAAATAGTTAAATGGATATTAAATGTATGTGTTAAAAAATACGCATAAGTCGTTTTTCATAAAAAAATCAATTATTTTATTACTATTTTAAAATTTTCGATAACAAGTTAACTTTAAAAATTCGTCGACGATTGTACGAATCATAAATATTTTACATTATCTCGAAACTCATTTTGAGAATTATATCGTAGAGATATCGAATGATCTAAATAAATTTCGAAAATAGTTAAACGGACATTAAATGTATGTGTTAAAAAATGTGTATAAATCGTTTTTTCCTAAAAAAATCAATTTTTTATTGCTATTTATTATTTTTTTCGCAAAATTTTTCTCAACACATCATTTTGCTCAAAAAAATTATGCGATATGACGTAAAAAAAATTTCAATTATTTAAAATTTCATTTTTTTTCAAATGGGGAGCAAAAACGACGCGTTCCTCCATGCATAGAATGCATGGATTTTTTTTCATTATTATAGATATAGAAAACTAAAAAAAAAAAAAAACTATATCATTGTAGTTGGATATTTCTAATAATTTCAGACAATATTTAATTTTATAGTAATATTTTTAGTAATATTAAATTTTTTAAATTAAATTTATTTAAATATTACTTTAGATTAAGTATTAACTCAAAATTTTAAGTATATCACTATAGTTAGTTTATATAGTATAAAGATGTATTATCTTTTGTTGAAAAAAGAAGGAAAAAAATAAGAGGACTCCGTGCACGGAGGCCCAAAAGACTCCATGCACGGAGAAGACCCATGGTCTCCGTGCACAGAGAGAGAAATGATTTTTTTTTTACTTATATTTTTGTGTTCATTTTCAGACTCATTACGAGATATTTAACGAAATTCGAATATTACATTCTTAATATCATTTTGAAATACTCGCGGCATAATATTGCACGTCGTTAACGGTGTGTGAAACGGTCAATCATAGCAAATGTCATGGGACGTTAAAGTAGGCATTTTCAAATTATATTTCGAAATTTTCGATAACAAGCTAATTTTAAAAATTCATCGACGATTGTACGATAATCGAATCGATAAATGTTTTACATTCTCTCGAAACTCATTTTGAGAACTATATCGTAGAGATATCGAATGATTTAAATATATATCAAAAATAGTTAAACGGATATTAAACGTATGTGTTAAAAAATATGCATAAGTCGTTTTTCCTTTAAAAAATCAATTATTTTATTACTATTTCAAAATTTTCGATAACAAGTTAACTTTAAAAATTCATCAACGATTATACGATAGTCGAATTGATAAATATTTTACATTCTCTCGAAACTCATTTTGAAAACTATATCGTAGAGATATCGAATGATCTAAATAAATATCGAAAATAGTTAAACACAGATTAAACGTATGTGTTAACAAATGCGTTTTTTCTTAAAAAAATAAATTATTTTTTTCTTTTTAATTCTTTTCTCTTCCAAACAAAACTTAATTTTTCAGTTTTAAGGAAATGTTATTTGTAGGTTAAAAAAAATTGAAGAGAAAAGAATTAAAAAAAATTATATATAGTGTGGTCTCGGTTCAAATTTTTTTTTTGTACTTTTTTGTTCTCCATTTTCATACGCTATGGCCACACCTTTTCAAATCAACTTATTTTCTTATATTATTATATTATATATATAGTGTAAGAGTGACAATGTGAATCTATGTAAAAAATAATTGAAAATTAAAATTGAAAAATTTACTTTATAAATAATTGGTTTTTTTATCAATTTATTTAAATTTCTTTTTAATTCTTTTCTCTTTCAAATAAAATTTATTTATTATTATTTTTTTAAATTATTTTGCCCTACCAAACTTGAAGTGACTGTTGTATCGTTCGAAGAATAGGCTTGCTGTTAGGGCTCTAATTCTTACACCAACAAGGGAGTTATCCAATAAGTGCCACTTCAAATTATTTTACGTGCGAACTTGAGTTTGTTATTTAAATATTTGTGTATGTGGATATTTTCTTTCAATTTACAACTGCATAAGTTATTTTTGAACTACAAGTATAGCTTTTCGAATCGAAGTTGTTAAAGAAAAGCATTTTGCGAAATTTAATTTACAACTTATTTGTAATATCAGATAAAAAAAATCTTCATCTACATTAAATAAAAAATACAAAAAATAATTAAAAATAAATTATCGTTGACATATATACAATTACAACATTCATTATACTTATTTATAAGAATAAAAATAAATTATCGTGATATAAAATATACAGTCGATCAAAAGACGAGAATCAAACAAACATTTCTTATTTTCAAATTCTTTTTGTATAATCTAAAAATTTTACGCTAATAAAATCAAAATAAATATAAAATTTGTGCAATGCACAAAAAGGAGATTAGTTTAGAAAAAAGTTTTAAAAATCCAGTTACCAAAATATATATATGGGGAGATAAAGTTACTTAAATCGTTTTATAGCCAATCATGCTGTAACGAAATAATTTCTCTAGCAAACGGGAATCTCAGGGCAAAGAATAAAAAATCTCCAATGGCTGGATCATCCCGTTTCCCTCCTCTACACTTGACAATCAACGCTCTCATTCTTCCACACAATGGGATTACGCGCCCAAATGATTCTATCATATGTCAACCATTTCCATTTTCAGCACATGCCCAAGTTGGAACCAGAAAGGATTGTGCACGCACCAGAACCAGGGTTCTAAGGGAGTGGCAGGAATACGAGGAGGCGGTGAAGCATAAAGACCTGGCCAAGGCTCTCAGATTATTGAAAGATATACCCATTGAATCTGAAAATTCTTCGATTGAGTCAACCCAGTCATCGGGTGGTGAGTTGGGTTTGTTTGGATCGGATAGGGATTGGGAGGTTCTGGACACGTGCTTGAATGCTGATGACATGATGCTTGTGGGTAGTGCTTATGCTTTTCTGAAAGACAGGGGGTTCTTGCCCAATTTCGGAAAATTCCGCAATATTGGTAATTTACCTGTTTCTCATAGGATTAAACAATTGTTCTACACTTTGTATGGTTTATAGTGAATGTTTTGTGCTTTGATTTGCATTTGATGACAATTGAGCTGTTATTGTGTCACTACCTTAATTGTGTTGTGTCTCGCATAGATAATATAAGGCTTGTCTGTTCTTTTAACCATTTAAAGATCTCTCCAATTCAATGTGATTGCAATGATCGGTATCGCCCTTCCGATGATCCCCGTACGCAATGGACCCGAGTAGACTCGGGGCTACCAGTGACCTAACTAAGGACTCGACTTGTGAGCTTATAATCACTTAGACACCGTCTACTTATCTACTTATAAACCGGTTTGAAGCATAGTTCTCCTCAATGTGGTCGAAATATATTATTCAATATACTCTGGTTGCATATTATTATCTTGCCACCCATTTAGGTTGTTCTAACTTGTTAATTTCACCGTATTATACGAATTAGAGCACAAAATTAGGTAAGTATATAGTTGACGCTTGGAATTAAGTTAATACTTAGTTGAAACCCATAAAAGGTCCATAATAATATGCAATTCTTAATCTAAATTTTCAAATATTCTAGTCAAAAGGTTCCATAAGTTTCCTCAAGGTTTCCAAATTCTATAAAAGAATAAATAAAAAAGTAGGAAACCTTTTTCAGTTTCCTAAAAGTTTTTGTTTCCATAGTATATTACAAGTTTCCATGCAACCTAGCATCAAACAGATGATATCTTGGGCTTTGGTACATGATCAGCCGGGACTTCAATGCCTAATCTGGCCATGTGGTAAAATTTTCCACTTGTGCGAGGGAGTGTGCGTAGGGTGACTGGTTTTGTTGGCCTACTTGGGTTGATCTTCCACATTATGTGACGTGGGGAGATTCAGTTACTGAATGGTTTCTCTATCACCGAGTGAAATTATTAATTTACCATAACTTCTATGTGAGATAATGGTGAAAACATCTCTTATCAATTTCCTTTATGTTGTTGAGTTAAAAATATTACTATAGCATTTTAATCGATGAATTCAAATACTCGATCTCATGGATTTCTGCTTTTTTCTGGTATATCTTTACTTTCCAACACCAAATATTTTATTCCATGTGTAATGCACTAGTTGCTCAAAGTCATTCTGAATGCATAAACCTATCATTAGAGCATTATGGAAGCTGCTTGTATAATTGTCTTGTGCAGTATTAGAGGGACCAAGAGAAGTTACACCAACTGTGTTGAAGACTTCAACTGGTTTAGAAGGTACAATTCCTACATGGAGATAGGAAATGCTACACAACCTATTCAGAGGCATTACCAGTCACTTCTTACCATTTACATAAATTAATATTTCTTCTTACTGTGTTTAGTTGAAGCGGTTAAGATTTTATACTGTTTTGTAGATTTGTATCAACATCCTTTACTATTTGTCCTCTATTTATTTTCCTGTTCCAGTGTCAAAATTTTCACCAAAAAAGTGGGGTGTTTCTGGAAGCTCTAGTGTTGTTTCGATCTTTATGTTTGCTGGAGTGTCTTTTCTTCTGAGTCAAGGAATAGATATCAGACCTAACCTAGCAGCAGTATTGGGGTTAGCCATGTTAGATGCTATTTTTCTCGGTGGTTCATGCTTAGCCCAAATCTCAAGTTACTGGCCTCCATATAAGCGCCGCATTTTAGTTCATGAAGCTGGTCATCTTCTTGTAGGTAAGCTATATTCCTGACAATTTGTTGAAATAGTACTGCATTGCCAAGCAAAATATGTCAAAACTCCAGCTGTAAATGATTACTGTCTTTGTTAAAAATTAAGGGCCACCTTTAGGAACTTCAGTGCATATGATACCTAGAATGCATTTTTAGTGCTTTATGACATGATTCCTAATACACTTATAACCTGCATACTCTGCAGTCTGCCCAAAAGCCTGGATAAAGAAATAATAGCAGAACATTGTTGTGGTTTACATTATGCTTGGGAATAATATAATGCATACTCAAAAACTCTGACTCTAGGATGAAACAGCCGTTGTTTTTCTGATCTCCTATTTAACATAGATGTTGAATTTGCAGCATACCTGATGGGTTGTCCAATTCGAGGTGTAATTTTAGACCCAATCGTTGCAATGCAAATGGGCATTCAGGGACAGGTATATCTACTCTGGCACGTGCTGTTGTGTCATATTTCCTGATATCATTTATCATTATTTTAGCTTAATCCTTAGTGTTATATTGCTGACATCAATTTTTTGATTCACTTTTTTTCTTTTGTTTAAGTTCATCACACCTATTGTTGCTCTTTTAGGCTTCTTCCTTCCTAGAGGAACATTGTTTCTTATAATTTGTCAATCAGCAGACACTCACTGACACACACACTAATTTCAACATAGATGAATTTTGTTTTGCCATCATTTGTCTTGAAGCCATTTTGAAGAGCGAAGTCATACAAGATAGAATTTAGTTTCCAATATTGAGTTTTTTCTTCCCTGCCCAGGAAATTAAAATAATTTACGAGTGATGTTTGAAAACTCATGTTTCTATGACAACTGTTTTTGGATAAAAAATTATTCATTTTGAGCTCTCTTTATGTTTCTGTAATTCTGTTACCTGTCAATATCTTGTTTTGATGATCATGGTTGTGTTTTTCGTGGCCTCATATTTATCTGGACGTGGCTTTTACAGGCAGGAACTCAGTTTTGGGATGAGAAACTTCAAAATGAGCTTGCTGAAGGCCATGTCAGTGGTACTGCCTTTGACAGGTTGTAGTGCGAGGTTCTAGTCAAAGTTGCTTCCAAGCGTTCTTTGCGTCACTTTTAGATTTTTAAAATAGATTATCTAATGCTTAAAAGCAATGAATTTTAGCTCGAGTGGATGTAGTGAATCTTTTCTTGCTAGAACTTGTGTAAACTTTCAATTCCTTTAATAAAATTTTGCATTGCTGGAAAATGTCAGGTATTGTATGGTTCTCTTTGCTGGGATTGCAGCTGAAGCTCTCGTCTATGGAGATGCTGAGGGTGGAGAAAATGATGAAAATCTATTTAGGAGCATCTGTGTTCTTCTGGAACCTCCACTCTCTGTTTTACAGGTTTGTTTCTGATCATAACTGTTTCCTTTGGTAAAAAATGGAAGTAAACAATCAGGCCGTCTTCTTGGGTAAATTACATACCACAATTATTATAAATTTTCAGGAGACACTTCTGCTAGGGTCCAGTTGCTCTCCATTCCAAGTGGATGTTTTAGCCTATGTTTGGCTCATGTTTATAAACACTCAAGCCACTTTTTATCCACACATTTTGAGGGACCCATAAATGCTATCCGTTTATCCTCCACTCATTTCTATCTTTTTATAATTTAAATCGTTTATAAACACTTCTCAAACATGTCCTTGGTTTAGTTCTTTCACAAACATAATAAATAAGAAATGTGAAATGCCACTAAGCTACCAGAAATTGTATTTTATTTATTTATTTATTTTTTTACAGAGAGGTGAAAACAAAAGAAAATCACTTATATTCTCAACAACGTCCAATCTTGAACATCATTTACCACACTGTTACTACTGGAATACCACTATATTTGCAACTGCATTGTTCACCACTGTGATTACCCACCCAAAACAATAATGATCCCATGAACTCTTACCACCATCAACCAAGTCCCTTCCTATCGTAATGTTGTCCAGAGACTCCAGACAACTTTCACATTTTTGTCAGCCTGATGCTCAAATTCAAATTCCTTTATCATTGATGATCACGTAAATGAGTGAGGACCCAAATTATCATCTTGCTGATTGGAATAGGAAGTTGTAAGTTTTGGTAGTCTTATGCTAGCCCTATAGTCATCATTAGAGGGCTATGGAATAAGGTAGAGGGCTGATTGGGTGATGTCTAGTGGGGATGTCATGATTCAATTGCCATGATAGGAGGCAATGGTTCATGGCATAGGTGGAGACAATGATGATAAAACTTGTAGCTGAGGTTAGAGATGATGATATGAACCAATAGATGATGATGGAAACAGAAAATGGTGTTGACACTTGGTGGTGAGTGGAGAAAGGGTAATCAAAGGCCCGAGCCTGCAAGGTGGAAGCAATGTTTGGTGCTAAATCTAGTGTTGGTAATTGTGGTTTTGGAGATGGTAGAGGCAGCTCAGATTTAGTAGAGGCCAGGGTTTGGGAAATGAGTTGAGAAGAAAGGATTGGAAACAGTTTAGGCAGGTATGTTCGGAATTATGTATAAAATGACTTTATTAGAGAAGATACATTACAGCTTATTGTGAATGAGCGAAAATATAGAGCTTGTTTGAGAGAGACTTTTTGAAAACATTTCTCCTACTCATTTTCAACAGCACATTTTATGGGTCCCGTAATTTTTCCTTACTATTTGACCACACATTCTCTAAAAAATTCATTTTTCACTTGGAAAAATCTCTCCCAAACAAGTTTATTTCTTTGAATTTGGACAAATATTTGACTGGAACGTCATATAAAGAATTCTCCTTGCCAATTTTCATTACTCGTGATAGCTAAATGCTAGTTGCTTGTAAGTTCAAGGGGTTTGATTGCGAATTCTGTGTAAACGTTAATTTCAGTATGAACTCTGACACGGGACATTTTTTACAATAGATGTCAAATCAAGCACGTTGGTCGGTGCTGCAATCTTACAATTTGATCAAATGGCATAAACACGCTCACAATGCTGCTGTCAAAGCTCTTGAAAATGGAGGCAATCTGAGTGTAGTCATACGGAGAATTGAGGAAGCCATGTGTTCTATTCGATGAACTGTGTTTTGTTCATCGTCGCATAAGATTAGGTAGAGTTTCTGAGGACTCCAGATCCTCCCAGGCAGCTACATCTTTATAAATGAAAATAACTAAGAACCTGTTGGGACCTCAGTCTTGAGAAACTGGATGCACGGACAGTGTTTCATAACACAGGCTCCATGTGCTCTTCATTGGCGCTCCTTGTTTACATACTGTAATGGATGGCCTTGTTTTGGATTTGGGGACGTCTGCCCGTCTACAAGGATCTATTCATTGAGACTTGAACCGAAACTTTCGCTGCAAAAGATATCTTTATGCATCAAAATCTTACTGAAGTGTGTAACCTTGTTACTGTCCTGACTGCGTGTTTCCAGAGGATGTTCGGCTCAGCTTGACTTCTCAGTAAAGTATGTTTCTACTTGTTTTTCGGAAGTTACTTTTAAGCTTAGCTTCTTGATGGTAAGAGAACTCAGGAGCAGAGTTCTCTGGAATGCAAGCGGCCAAGACCTGACATCTTGTGAAATTGTACCCTATTGTACAGATGAAAATTTTATTGTACAAATGTGTAAATATGATTTATGCTAGCAAATGAAGGAACATGCCTCTCAATGTAATAAACGAGATGAAAATTTAGTTTAGTAACAAACTTAGTTGAATGTCACCTTTTGAATTTGTAGCTGGGTGAAAATAATAGGGCGGGAGAAGTTTACAGTCAATGGGTCTTAAAAAAATCAAACACAATTTTAAACTATAAAATTAGAAGTTTTATTTGATAATAAATAGATTTGGATTCTTATTTTAAATAGGAAAAAAAAGTGAAATTAAAATTCTTAAAAGAAACGAGCAACTTCTTTCTTCTGCTCCTCCGAAGCTTTCACATTTTAAGCCCATGCTTGATGCCCATTATTTTGAGAAAATAAAGTGTTGGATATTGATTTTTTTTTTTTAGAAAATGTGGAGTTAAAAGGCAAAAAAAAGTTTCGGATTAATGTGCAAAATATTTTATTATGTAAATATGTGATTGAAAATGAGTATGAGAATTAAATAATTCTAGAATAATGGTTGTCAAATAGGGTTAAATAAGACTCAAAATAATTTTCTCAAAATCAAAGAAAAATATTTTCTTACTTTGATCACGTGATCATATTTTTCTCAAAATCAAAGGAAATATTTTTTTTTAGGGGGAGTATCATTTAATTTTCCAAGGAATTCATACTCTCATCAATAAAAAATTGACAAGTATGACATTTTTTAAGTTGAAAACTTAATCAACCAAATATATTTAATTAATAATTTTCATACAAATAAGTTATAGACAATTGAATTGTCTAGAATTTATTTTCTTTTAATACAAATTTTATGCTTGTAATCAAACACACTCTAAATCTTTTAATCACATTTTTATGTCAGCAATAATTAAAAAACATATTTTTAAAATTTTAGTTAACATTGTAATGCTAATAAATAATAAAAAGTGAAATAATAATATTATCGATAAAAAGAGCCACATGTAACAAAATAACAATAACAATGGTGATTTAATATTTGTAGTAGAGTTTTCGTGTCATTGATTATTTT